>NC_085016.1:27418622-27428622 GCF_963854185.1 Sardina pilchardus | reverse complement strand
GACTGAGAGAGAGAGAGAGAGAGAAAGAAAGAAAGAAAGAGAGAGAGAGAGAGAGAGAGAGAGAGAGAGAAAGAGAGAGAGAGAGAGAGAGGAAGGTAACCACCCCTAGAAACACAGTGTCAGCACTCTGAGTGCATAGGAGAGAGGGAAGGGGAAGAGGAAGTGCCCTTGGGGGCCCAGCCCATGGGGGACAGGCCTGGAACAGGCTGGGTGGGGAGGACAACCACACTGTAGTGCGCTGCTATTTGGAGCATGTCACCGAGTTTGATATATTATTCAACAGAGCTACCCAGGAAAAGGAGAGAGAGAGAGACGGGGGGGGGGGGGGGGGGGATGAGATTTAGGTCACAGGAGATGAAGAAAAGGGGAGCCCTCAGCTGATTATGCAACATCCATCCATCCATCTTCTACCCACATCGGCTCCAAACCTTATGTGTGTGTGTGTGTGTGTGGGGGGGGGGGCTTCGCCCCTGAGGCTGCTGCCCATAGTGAGTCTCCTTTTCAACTGCCACAACCACAGAGTCTGAAGTCTTCAGCTCATTGAGTCTTTGGCTGAGACCGCACCATCGCATGTTGGCATGGAGCTGCTGAAAGATTTACCATATCATAATCATAAATTCTCGTGAAAACAGGCGGCTTCAGTCAGAGATGTATATTGGTGTCTGCTGATGAGGCGAGTGGGTTGGGGCGCTCATCTTTATGTATTGTCTTTCTGTGTTGATGATGCATGGACACATCACTCAGATGCAGCTCACGCACAAGAAAGTGGATGGTTATTAGTTCATCATGCAGATCCAGAATTGCAGTTTTAAAAGAGATTTTTTTCATCACCTGAACCAAGACTATAAAGCTGCTATATTTCATAACAAAATCATTTACAATTTTCTTTCTACCCAACAAGGGTCAGTGGAGAGCTGAATTCTCTTTCAGAATGATGTCCTGGGAGACCGACAGGAGGAGCACACAGAGGCACAGCCACAGGAGAGATGATGAGAGAGAGAGAGAGAGAGAGGGAGAGAGAGAGAGAGAGAGAGAGAGAGAGAGAGAAAATGTGAGTATATATACAGAAACTCAAAACTTTTAACAGTTTTCCAGGTCCAGGTTTTGCACATTTATTTAGGTTTTCTATACGCAGAAGGCTGTTTTTCTTTATTTGTTTTACTATTAGCTCTCCATATTAAGAGCGTCACAGATTTCATGCATCAGGGAAGTCCAAACTGAGGCGTGCAGCTCAAAGAAATATAGCCAGCATCATGAAGACATGACTACTCCTCCTACTGTTCACCTTCCTAATAGGTGACATAACAGGCAATACTTCAGTAAACAGATGACTGTGATGCTTTGTTTTGGGTGCTGTTAATCTGTGGCCACTGAGTGGGCATTGAGTGGGCAGGAGAGGGTCCGGCTCACAGCCTTGTGGGACGGGACGGCGCTGTGGCGTGAGGGGGCCTGCAGAGCTAACGGAGCAACACTAACACTTGCAGCTCAGTCACGCACAGCTGCATGGACAACCAGACTCACTCTCTCTCTCTCTCTCTCTCTCACACACACACACACACACACACACACACACACACACACACACACACACACACACACACACACACACACACACACACACACACACACACACACACACACACACACACACACACACACACACACACACACACACACACACACACACACACACACACACACACACACACAGATACTTAGATGACCCCTCCAAAACTTTCAGACACACAACACACAGAGAGAGAGAGAGACAGAGAGAGAGAGACGTACGCACACATGTATGCATGCATGTACAATCGTACATACTCATGTATACACACACATGCGAGCACACACACACACACACACACACACACACACACACACACACACACACACACAGACATACACACAAACACAAACACATATAGCTAAAACAATAACACAAGCACACACACAAATCAGCAACGCAAAAACTGTACAGCAGTGAAGCCTCTCATCTCCTCAGGCCTGACATGCAGCAGACACGCTCACTCTTCTGATCACGTTCACTCGTCTTCATCAGGAGGGGGCCAACCAGAGGTGAGAACGCCGCGCTTATCCAACGCCCACCGAGCTCTTCACCTCCTCCTCCTCCATCATCACACACACACACACACACACACACACATACACACAAACATCCAACATGAAAAGGCGCTATGCCGCGGGGGTTGTTTGGCTGTTTTGGAGTGAGAGGGTGTCTTCACTTTCCTGAGTCACGGAGTGGTCCGTGGTGACTCACGCCTGCTGAGGGTCTGGCCAAGTCAGGCTCTGGGCTGGGAGGAGAGGCGGAGGGGGAGACGGAGGCTTTTACCTCACACACAGGGCGAGGGGCCACGGGAGGACAGCTCTGGGGGAGTGCAGACTGGTACAGAAAGTCAAGTGTGTGTGTGTGTGTGTGTGTGTGTGTGTGTGTGTGTGTGTGTGTGTGTGTGTGTGTGTGTGTGTGTGTGTGTGTGCGTGTGCGTGTGTGTGTGTAGGCCTATGCGCCTGCATCTGTGTGAGTGTGTGCATGTGCAGAGTGTACTTGTGCATGTGTGTGTGTGATTTGTGCGTGTATAGTGTGTGTGTGTGTGTGTGTACCCTTGGAGAAAGGCTGCTTGGCAGGCCTGATAAGGGATGTGATATTTAGTGAACTTTATCAGATGCGACGGGAGGGCAAGCTTATAAAGTAGTGACTGAGTGAGCTGTCAGCGTGGGGGGGGGGGGGGGGGGGGGGGACAAAACAGATGACAAAAAATAGAGTGATGGGGCGAAGGAGAAGAGCAATGTGACATTAAAATATCTCTGGGCCTGGGGTGAGTCTGGAGCACGCCGCCAAGAGACTCCGGGGGATGCAGCACGTGGGCCCCCTGCGGGGCGACTGTGGGCCAGATCCAAAACGGATGTAAACCAGGCCCATGCCAAACTGTGCTGTTAGGAGAAACTCCCAGGAAGCAACAGACCAGCCATCTAAAGCAAGACGGAGTTCCTGACTTCATCTGCATGTTCAGCAGAGCTGAGCTATCACGACACAGTGGTGCTCTCACAGAGAGAGACACAGGAGAGAGAGAGAGAGAGGACACAAAAGAAAGAGAGAGATGAGAGTGAAATAGAGAGATGGACGAGAGAAATAGAGAGAGATGGAGAGAGAGAGAGATGGACAAAAGGGCGAGAGAGAGAGATAGAGAGAGAAAGAAAATGTTTTTTTCCACAAAATAAGTTGTTGTCCCTTTCTGCCTCTCGCCTCCTCTCACAGGCTCACTGAGTGCCAGGGAGCTCCTTCCAGGAGCGCTGCACGCCACAGCCCTGACACGCTGCAGCTCACAAGAGCGCACGCAGATGGAATCAGCATAATCACACACACACACACACACACACACACACACACACACACACACGGAAGAAGAGCAACCAGAGAAAGAGGGGGAGAGGGAAAGAAAGAAAGCGAGGGAGGAAAGAGGGTGAATGTAGTGAGCGTTTTCTCCTCCGGTCTGGCCAGACCTAAACTGACACTACTTTCCCTAATGAGAGCAGGAGAGTGAGGACGCCTCAGGGGATGCACTACTGCCACAGAGGAGAAAAAGAGTGTCAATTTGTCTGTGTGTGTGTGTGTGTGTGTGTGTGTGTGTGTGTGTAACAAAAGAGACTGCATGCTTGGTCATTGGTGTGTATGTGTGTGTATGTGTGTGTATGTGTGTGTATGTGTGTGTGTGTGTGTGTGTGAATGGGTGTGCGTGCGATTTTGAGTGTGTGTGTGTGTGTGTGTGTGTGTGTGTGTGTATGCGCACACACACATGTCCATTCGTGTGTCTCTTTGGAAGTGTGTTGTTGGCAGTAATTCTGATCTGGAGAAGGGATGATGACGGCGTCTGCTTTTCTGCAAAGACTAAAAAAAGGGACGGCGAGACACTCCGGCACTTAGAATCAGACACAGAGCCTGAGGAGACACATTCAAGAGCGACCAACTCTGGCAACAGCCCAAACGACATGCTTCCATTAGCACTGCATGGGTGTGAGTGCTGTGTGCGCATGTCTCTGTCTGTATGTGTTAGCCTGTGTGTGCCTGTGTGCCTTTATGTGCGTGTCAACGAATGCAAATGTGTCCTTAATACAGCAGAAAACAGAAATGACTACCACGTAAATGGCAAATTATTCAAAAAATGTGGTAAGTTTATTACTGGCAAGGAGGACCGAAGGGGAATGTGTTGCTAAGTTGAGTGTGTTATCAAAAAAAATGACTTGGACTATCCTAATGAGAGGTGCATACTTTCCATAAAAATGATATTTATAATACTACATTTTCACAATGATTAATTTTACATGAGAGCAAATACGCTCCTGTTTAACTTATGTAATTGCTGTGTCTGTGCATTTGTTTGTGTGTGTGTGTGTGTGTGTGTGTGTGTGTGTGTGTGGAGGGGAGTTGGGTGGGTGGTGTTAGGTTGAGCCATGTAAAAGAGTGTGTCACCATCCCAAGCGATGTCTCTTCCACTTCAGTGGCCACTCCAGACGGCGGTCCCCTGTGTATGAGTGTGTGTGTGTGTGTGTGTGTGTGTGTGTGTGTGTGTGTGTGTGTGTGTGTGTGTGTGTGTGAAGGGGACACGGGCAGATGCTTGTGCTTCTGCTGTGACAGGCGTCTGTGGGAGGGAGCGAGTATTCTCAGCCAGGAATAACGCTTACAGCTGCCATACAAGGACAATCTCCCAGCATCCCCCCCCCCCCCCTCTCCCAGCCATGTTCCCTCGACAGAGCGGAATAAAAGGACGCACATCTCTCCCTCTCTCTTCTGCTTTCTCTCACTCTCTCTCTCTCTTCAGCTCACTCCCCACCATCATGACTGCCTTTGTATGACTGGGAGTGCACAAGGACAGATGTGAGCGGAGGTGAGCCTGTTTCAGAACTATGACACAGACAGGGGAGAGATGTCGCTGAAGGGAGGGGGGGGGGGGGGTATTACAAATACGACTGCTTAAATACGGCCCTGCTCTTTCACTTTGGATGGATGACTGATTTTGATCTTGCTGAATTTTGAGCTGACCATGCACTACCAACTTACAGACATTACACATACAGTGTGTGTGTGTTTGTGAGTTTGTCTGTGTGCACACATGTGTGTTGTAGAGTGTGAGTTATAGAGAGTGAGTTGCTGACATCGATGAATGGCATGTATGTGAGTGTGTGTGTGTGTGTGTGTGTGTCTGTGTGTCATTGTTGGAGGACATTTTCACCTCAGCACAGCACAGCACAGCATCATGGGACTGATTGTGTGGTGGGGTCAGAAGAAGTGTGTGTGTGCTGGGGGAGGTCTCAACCTCTCCCTCTCCTAATTAGTGGAACACTAACAGGTTGAGTGATGGGTACACACACACACACACACACACACACACACACACACACACACACACACACACACACACACACACACACACACACACACACACACACACACACACACACACACACACACACACACACACACACACACACACACACACACACACACACACACACACACACACACACACACACACACACACACACACACACTAGTCATGGATGGTTACTCATATCTCTATCCTTCACCCATACATATGTTCCACATGCACGCATGCATGCGCACACACGCACACACACACACCCACACACACACAGACACACACACACACACACCCTGTGGAAGAGCACTCATCCCTGCAGAAAGGGTGAAATATAAATAGGCCATGTCCTGCGGAGAGGAAAGGAGGAGTGCAGTGTGAGAGAGAGAGAGAGAGAGAGAGAGAGAGAGAGAGAGAGAGAGAGAGAGAGAGAGAGAGAGAGAGAGAGAGAGAGAGAGAGAGCAGGGGGCCAGGGCGACAGCTGGAATTAGGAGTTGCTGTTGACCGGCTGAAGACTCCACGGTGCTAAGTGAGTGATGATTCCGCTGAATGCCACCACGCTCACCACCACACCACCACACCACAACACTCACAACCCAAACACACACACACAGCCACCCCGAGCACCAGGCCACCAATCCAGCGCTGAAGCACAAGGGCTATTGCAGTCAGCTGTCAGTCAAATGACACACTGATGTGGACAAGTGGACAACCGCAAACTGGAATTATTAGACTTGTGTGAGCACAAGTGGACGAGCTTGGCCATTTCCTGCAAAATTACAGACCCCTCCTACTAGTTATAATAAATAAGCAACAGAGTTTTACTGGTGAAGAGCACATGTGTGGGCAAAAGAGATGGTTGTGTGTGTGTGTGTGTGTGTGTGTGTGTGTGTGTGTGTGTGTGTGAGTCAGTCAGAGGCTCATTTGAGGAGCTCCACATATCACTTACGTCCTCTGAAGAAGTAGACAGTAATCTACCATGACAGGCACCATGTCCTGGAGAGAGAGAGAGAGAGAGAGAGAGAGAAAACAGGAAAAAGGGAGAGGGAGAGAGCAAGAGAGAGAGAGAGAGAAAGGGGAAGAGGGAGAGAGAAAAACAAAAACAGGGAAATGTTAGGAGGAGACACATTAATGGTTTTCTCCTGGCTTCTGGCAATATGTAAGAAACACAGAAATACACACACACACACACACACACTCCGACGAAGGTCACCTAAGACAGGAAATGAAGGATTGCTGAGAGTTTCAAACCAGAGCATTACAGGCTTTAGAGCAACTCAGTCAAGCCGGCTCTTAATAAAAATAATAGTAAAATAAATGCATCCAAGCTACCGCCTTCAATTGCATGTTATTCTGACTTTCAAGCACAGTTTCAGAATAGAATCAAAATGGCTTTTAGTTGCTGGACTGCATGCATGACTGAATCCATTGAGCCCGACTCTCTGTCCAACCCTACCAGGCACATTTGACTTGAATGAGGCCAAGAGCAGTGGCAGAATGTGCACTTAAAATTCAGATGTTAGTGCTTTCAATGGGCCGTCTATTCAGAATGATATCATAGAATATCGACAAAGGCTAAAGGCAGGAGGTTGATGGTAACATACAGTCTGAAAGACAGACAAAAAATTTAAAAACCTAACTTATTATATTGTGGAGTAGACTTTGCATAAAGTGTAGAAGCGGCAATTGCAGCTTTAGTGTTTCCCATGGGTTTGGATATGAAATGCCAACACTGATGTGCTAAAACGGCTGAGGAACTAAATATATTGGTAATATGAATGAATAAATAAATAAATAAATAAAAACAAAGAGACAGACACTTTTGGAATGAGACCTATGAAAATAAAAAAAACTATGCCAGAAGAATGAACAGAAAAACAAATTTGAATGTTTTTGAGCGGAGTTGATTTCGGGGTGGGAAAACAGCTGTGAAATCCTACGCCTCAGCACCCCCACATCTTCTGGTTGCACACAAGAAACACTCTTTTGTTTAGTGACAGATGACTGCACAAATTACCCTATACTAGAGAACACAAGTTATGCAAACTAAGTTCATATGAAAGTACACTAACTTCCATACTGCACACAAATAAATCTGTCTCTGTCTTGATCTGTCTCGACATTTCTACTTAAAGGAGTTCCAGGAAGTATTATTTTTTGAAGGTGGGCTACATCAGACAAAAACAGGAAGGCTTTTTGGAGGAGGTGCAGAGGTAGAAAAGTCCAACTTCAGAAAGTAGAAGTCCTACCACATATCTGTGCCAACCATTCACTTACACCAGCTGATTCTAATTAGCACAACTCTTCAGCCAGGCAGATAATTAGTGATATCACCTGTGTTAAGTGCACAGGTAGAACCAATTCATGGTTGGATTTTTACTTTCAGAAGCTGGACTTTTCCACCTCTGAGGAGGTGACATACCTGGAAGTGCTGCTCCATCACCTGGATCTTGCCCTGCTCTGGACATTTCTTCAGAGAGCGCTCCGCATACTGGAACAGGATCTCCACCATCTGGGTGTTAGAGAGCAGCCCAAGAGCGGCCCAGAGAGGTCAATGAAGGCAAATGTAAAACTCCATGACTTTTCACTGACAAAAAAACTGAATTGCCATGACTCACTACATAATGAGCAGTACAATACACCACTCAGTGATTTCAGAACACCTGTGTAGCGTTCAAGAATCTTTTACTCTTTTAGAGCCATAGATGAATAAATGAGCATTGAACAAACACAGCTGGGCTACTCAAGCAAGCCGTTAAGCTAATAACCTGATATACACCAATTCTGTGAGGAAATATATTTGTATAATGCATTTTGGCAACTAACATTTAAACTGCTACAACACAATGCCCTGATATTCCGTGACTTTGCCCCAAAAATGATCAAATTCCCTGACTTTCCATGTCTGGAATATACTTTCTAAAATTCCATGATATTCCAGAAATGTCAGGACTCCTGGGAAACCTGTCATAAAGTAGTGAGCTGTACAGGACTATAAGGCAACTTTTAAGGTTTTTAGTTTTAGTTTAGGTATATTTTATTGTCCTGTAAGATGCTCCTGTAGGAAATTTGTCTCTGCATTGTATACACCCAGGGGTAGTGTACACACACACACACACACACACACACACACACACACACACACACACACATACTAGGAGCACACATATACACAACCATTTTAACAGTGCACTGTGCACATCACAAACAGAATTCTTATTCAGCTGTGAGGGATATTGTGAGGATAGAAAACAACTGAAAGACAAATAAAAATCCACTATGTTCCCAACGGTTACAAGGCTAATTCCACAATCCTGATAAAACAGCACCCTAGACAAGAGACCTAGACCAGCTCCTTCTCATTAACTATGAACCTGCGGGCCAAATTAATGAAACGGCACTCATGCCTGACAGTTCTCTGTTGAGGGAATCATCCCCAAGTGCTAGGCAGGAGCTCTACTTATTGACACAAATTTTAATGCACAGAACAAAGTAATTATTTGAGCAATCATTTCAAATGAGTCCGTGGACAGCTACAGAAAATAACTTCCTGAGCTGAATGACTTCTGATTTTAATGGCTTTCTAATTACGATATGGTGTGCGCAGATTTAGGGCCTGCATATCTTAATATGTAGGTTTGACATCCTTATGATTATGCCCATAACCCATACCTAAACAATTATGTTCATACATGCTGATAAGGGCTGAAATATTAATTGAAATGGGATTGAACTCGCAATTTGAGCTAATGCAATTAACCATTCACAAAGGCTGCAGATAACTGTGCAGCGACTCTGACCCAATATCACATAAATGTGTCTTAAAATTCATGTCATCCTTGTGTGACAGACAGTCATGCTCATCAATCAGAGGTAACGTTCTCAAGCCAACTCATCTTAAGTGCCTCTTAAAGCTACTTTTGGAAGTTATTTGTATTTTCTCTTTTTCACCCTTAGACTAGTAGATAGAGCTGTTCACATTTCAGTGCTTCATTGCAGGTTTTGAATGTATTATATACTGAATACTGACCTGAAGTTGGACTAATCTATTTGCAATTGCAATATCAGTAAGCCCAATCCAAAATATTCTTAATTATGTAGTGAATGCAATGGACACAATAAACTGGGACCAAAAGAAATGGATTGACAGACAATAATATGGATATATTGGAAGACTGAATACCAGCCTCTCACCTTGTCAGCCACTACGCCTTTCCTTTTGGCAGGTTCCCCAAATAAACCTGAGAGTTTAGTAAGCAATGAGAGAGAGAGAGAGAGAGAGAGAGAGAGAGAGAGAGAGGATGATGAATGTGAGTCATGTCTGACACAGAGCACGAGTCAGACTCTTCAGTCATGCTACGCAAAACTCTCGGTCACGCTCAAACATTTTTGGATTCATTAATTAGGCCTGGGAGCCTACGAAGCGGCAGCGTTTTTCTTTTTTTTTGTTGTTGCATTATTATTACGGTGGTCACGGTCAAACTCTTTCAGGAGGAAATGTTTTAAAGAGGATGATGATTTCCCCTTTCTGCGTGGCTAGCTCAGCATGGCTAATCTATGATGGCACCTTCACTGAGGTGAAGCTTTGAATGGTTCCATTTTAA
>NC_085016.1:27316122-27416122 GCF_963854185.1 Sardina pilchardus | reverse complement strand
AACTGCAGAACCTGACCTTTCCAATGGTACTAGCCGCTAGTTTCTGTGATGAACGGTTCGCGAGATAATTAGCGTTGAAAATTACAGTTACCTACAAAAATGAATGGCACATTCAGTTCTGCGTCATACCCATTCGTCTCTGTGAAATATCTGACGATTTCGTTACTGCCCTATGGCAAACTACATATCAAAATAAACAGGAGATCCTACTGATTCCAACGGTGTATAGCATGCATCTGTGTAATTAGCTATAATCACGAGAAATCCTTTTTGGAAATCACATCAAATTTCTGCATTTTTTCATACCTCTCCATATCCCCCACTTCAAAATAATTTATTTTTCATATCAGAAGTTGTATTCAGACCCCTGTTTGTCATATAGCCATGGCAGATGCTTGAAATGCCATTTCAGGACCCAAAATAGCAAAGTGACACAGTCACACTTACCCACTTGTTCTGACTTTTGACCTAATCTCTGTTCTTGGCCAGTTATTGTTAATTAAATCAATGTAAAGTAGGCCTACAGCCTATTTCGCAGTTTTCTTCATCTGGGCCTTTAGCCCAAAGGTTTCTGGTTCTAGGGCCCTTATTAGCCCAGTCTATTGTTAGGCCTACAAGTGGCCATACTGCACTGGTCTGGTTCGTGTTGTTTTAATGGTTTTCCATATTCCATTTGTTAATTAGAAAAAAGTAACCTAGGCCTATAGGTTAGTGCTTGGAAAAATTATTAAATAAAAAACGTTTTTCAACCAACACATCCTAAAGACTTGATTTTTTTTTCCACCGCACAAATGTCAAATGTCAGAAAATTAGAGTTCCTGCACTTATTTTTTCCCACTTCAAGCACTGACCGACGCCACGGAGGAATGGAATTACCTTGGTTCCCAGGTAGACGACTTGGCCCCCGTAACTGCACACTGACTGGTAGCAGGCCTTCTCCCCGACCAGGGCCTGCAGGGCAGAGGAGGAGATTAGAACAGCACAGAGGGGGCACCACACTGCCAGGCAGGGGGGAGAGGGGCGAGAGAAAGTGGCCTGGAACTACCGACTGGACTGCAGCGCTACAGCTCCCAATGGATTCGCAATGGAATATCTTAGTGGGGCAATTGCTCAAAGCTTACAACAACCAAAGGCCACACAGACCATTGCAATGGCTCAGTCTGACTGCAGCGCTTCTGTCAATGCTACAGAAAGTAATCTGGGTAGGTCCATTACAAGTGTTTGGGTACGGAAGGTGGGACACAGGTCTCACCAGCGGCAATTTCAGGGCATCCTCTCTAAACTGCCACAACTTGGGAATAATATATGCTGACTGGTTTGGTTTGAATTGACAAACAAAGGTTGGAAATGGGTAAAAAAAAAAACCATGGTCCAACCATAGTCATTGATTTGACAGTGGGAGCACTGTGTATCAGCACAAGGTAAATATGTTTGAAGTCTAAAGCCAACCTTATGCACTGTGGCTTTTCAAAGGTACATACGGGTAGAGTCTCTGATCCAATGTCCTATATTCACTTGCTATGCTGATCTTTCATACTTTAGCACTGACAATAGGGACTTGCACACTGCACTACACTAATAATCCTTAAAGAGACAATAGGGATCTGCACACAGCATGGTCGGCACCTAGGAGGCTTGGACCCTAATAATCCTTAAAGAGACAATAGGGCTTTGCACACAGCATGGTCTGCACCTACAGTGCTCAGGCCCTAATGATCCTTACATGATGGCCACCACTGAGTGGATCTCACTGCACTCACCAGAGCCTGGCTCACGTTGCCCCCGGTGGCCAGGGACTTGAAGTGGCTGCTGTTGTAGACCAGCTGCACCTCGGCCAGGTCCACCGTCTCCAGCTCCTCCTGACTGGGCCGGTCCACCACATGCAGCTTCTCCACACTGTCCACCACCACCAGCGTCCGAGAGTTGATCCACTGAGGAACGGAAACGGGGAGAGAGAGGGAGGGAGGAGGGAAGGAAGTGAGTGAGAGAGTGAGAGAGAGTGAGAGAGAGAGAGCAGAACCAAGATGGAGGGAGAGAGTGAGGTGTGAAAGGTAGAGAGTAAAAGTAAGTGATGGAATAAGAGATTATGTTTCACTTCCTCTTCTTCTCCCCCAACACCCTAAACTGCTTTCTATAATGACTGCAGAACTGTTTGAGCTCAGCTGAGCTCATCAACTGTGTGAAAAGGGACAAATCAAAATGCAAACAAAATCCTGAAAAACCAAAGAAAAAGCACTGTGATTTTTAAAACAGCAAACCACAGAGCAAATCCAGTTCTAAATTGTACAGCAGGCTGAGTTCCTGCGAGTAAAATACTACTGACAGAGATGGTGAATATTACCCTAAAGGTAATACAGCTCAGCTGACATTTAAGAGAGAAAAACATCCTGGGGAAATTGGCAGATAATTGAGACAGTCCATGGAAAAACAATTGTTTATTGTTGATGTGAGATGATTCAGACATTCAGGCCTGTTTTTAAATGTTAATGTCTATAAGGAAGTGAGTCCAATTTGCCAAATATAGTCGCAACCGCCTGCATCAGCTTCACATAATCTCTATAGAGACAACAGGGCTTTGCACACCACCTGGCCTGCACCTACTGTGCTCTGGCCCTAAACACAGGTCCTGGAGAACTTCATAATGACTAAATTAAGACTAACGGAGGAATATAAGTAGGGCATACAATGCAGAGTATCTGATGTACCTCTGCAACTTAAAAGAGCTACATGATTTAGCTACAGATTTCGAAATAGCTGAAACTTACGCTCAGGCTGATGACATCACAGTTTAGGTGAAGCTGCCGCTGTTTGATGACATGGATGGTTCCAGACTCATCTTTTTTCACCTGAAGCAGGAAACCAAAGCATCCTACAGTTACACCAACTCATTCTGTTTGTTATACTGTATACTTTGTAATTTTTTATTAGCTACATAATAAGAACACAAAATGTGTGAGACACAAAATGGCACTGAATAAATTCAAGAACTTACCAGCAGGAAATGGATTGTGTCACCTCTGCAGAAAGCCAGGATGGGATTGACAGCTTTCTGCACAGAGACAAACTGCCAGGCTAACTGGGGCACGCTAGCAGGATCCGTCTGCAAGAGAACCACCAGGCAGCTTTCAATCAACCAACAGTTCATACCCAGCAGCTAATACCCTTAATCCAAGTAATATCAGCTACACAGCCAAAAAAATCAACTTAGAGGTTAGCCCAATGAGCTACTCCTTGGTAGCATTATTCACTCAGGCCTTCATGCCCTGGCTCTATTCATGTGAATGTACAACACAAACAGATCAGAGGCACAACGCTATACATTTGCTTCACTAAAAAAAACAAGACATCCAACCAAATGCTGAAGTGTGTTTGTTCCTTTTCTCTTGGGAATAGAGCCATATCACAAGCCATGTGTTCAACATGACTGTACTGCAGCTAAACGCTTACGCAAGCAGTCATCTCAGTACCTTGACTAGAAAGAAAAGGGATGGCGTGAATAGGGAAGTAAGCTAGCGAAGGACAAGATAAAGAGCGAGGGCACACTGCAAGTAACGGGAGAGAGAGAGACTGTAATTGCAACAAAGCGTAGTGGCTGATCCTCAAGGACACTCGGCTTTGTGTCATCTGAATGAGTGACTTGAAAGCAGCTTGCTGTACAGCACACACTAACTAAAGTATTAGAATAACATCCCAGTCCACTAATCATTTACAGTAGAAGTCATATCATCTATATATCCAGGCGTGACATTATGCAAGGAAACAAGCGTCAGACTCCTTTAGATTCACATGGAATATGCTATATGGTAGGACATGTGACAAATTAAAACCCAAGCCATTATTTTGCTCTACAAGTCATGAAGGAATGAGAAGTGATCATGTGAATTTAGATGGGCAAGACTCCAAAGAGCCCTAGGAGGTTCTAGTATAGAGACTGCACTGGCACTCGCTACAGTACTGTTGTCTTTGCACCCACCGCCAACATGCTGCTGCTAGCTCAATATGCGGACGTAAAGGTGCAGGCAAACACAGCAGTGCTAGCTAGTGGAGCATTTTCACATGACTCATGTTCACCAAAGGCAGGGAGCGATCTACTTCTAATCAAAAATATATTTGATAAAGAGCTGCAAATGTCACTGGCATTTTCAGTCCTGGGTCTTTTGGTTGTGGGAGAAAGCAAGAGATGGAAAAGAGGCAAAAAGCTAAAAAAACAGAATTGTGTCTTCTTGTGGGAATAGCTGATGATGTTCTGTCTGATGATACACTGTGCTTCTTAGCAAGCTAAACATCTAGTCAGAGCAAACCTTGTCCCTACGGCTCTAATACCCATTCAAAATGTTGAACTGCCATAAAGCAAGCAGTCATCAAAAGGTTCAGAGCTGCCCTAACAGAACCTTAATCGGAATGTTGTGAAATGATGAGTGGCAGTGACAGCTTAAGTCTCTGCCCTTCTCTATTGGTTGAAAGTCAGAGATGTAGGCCTACTGTCTAAAATAATCACCAAAACATATGCTCTAAATGTGACAGATACCAGAGTGTGTTTCAGTACCTTGCCATAGGGGAAAGTCATCCACACCTTCAGGGACGGCTTTAGTCCAATCACCAAGATCTAAAGCAAGGCAGAAAAAAGGAAAGAAAAAAGACAAGACAGGGAGATAAATAAATTACTGTTCGTCTCAGTTTAGAGATTGATACAATGTACTGCAACATTTTGTGTTCAGGTCACATAACAGCTATTTCAGAGCGATCTTTCAAATTGATCTGGCCAAGCCTGGGTACAGAGGCTGGACAAAATGAATCCTAAACCGCATAAGCCTGGCTTACAGTTGGGCGTGGGAACAGAGAGGGGAGCATGGGACTCCCAGATACTTACTTTTACACCACTGTTTGGAAATATAACACTATCTTTTTTTCCATGACAGTGTAAGGAAATTGCAATCCAAACAACAGCATATCAGTAAATGACAGCAGAGGGCTGCAAGTTGTACTGTGTTATTGTGGATAGCTTCTGTTTATTGGCTTTTATTGCCTTTTGCTGCTTTATCACCACCAGCCAGAGACTGTACCCCAAACACTGGTTTATCTGTGACAAATAAGAGCCATTAAGTGTGTGTGGCAGTCGGAGAAACAGAGTGTACTCATTATGGGTGTCCTCAGGGCAGCCTACTACACACCTACTCAAACACACAGTGCAAGACTACTCAGTGGTGTGATGTGGTATGAGTCGGGGGTGTCGACTAAAGCCTACCTTACACTGGCAAGATTTGGGAAAGATTCTTGAAAGACTGTAGTCTTTTGAGTAAAGTTTGAATGAGGGGCATTAGTGAAAAGACTACAATCTTTGGAGAATCTTTCCCAAATCTTATCAGTGTAAGGTAGGCTTTAGCTGTTTGTTTTAAGTCTCTGAAAATTGTTTTGTTTGTTCTCAAAGTGTTCAGATGTTGAAATTCATCAACATTCATCAACATGTAATGAACTTCTCCATCTCTATGTCTCCTTCGCTCTGAAAACACATGGATACTGCACACCTATGAGCTGTGAGGGAGGTCAGGTGGTGGTGGCGGAGGAGGGCCGGGCGGTACCTTGGTGAGGGAGGCCATGGCCAGCAGGGAGTACTGGGTGATGGGGTGGTCTTTGAGCTCAGGCCCCGCATGCAGGGGCTCCACACAGCACACCTCTCCCTTGGAGCCGCTGAACAGACAGCGGGAGTCACAGGTGCGCATGCCCATCACCCTCCTGGGAGGCAGCAAGAGATGGAGGGATAGAGAGGGGGATGGAGAGATGGAGGGACAGAGAGAGGGATAGAGAGGGGAGAGAAAGATAGAGAGATAGAGAGGGGAGAAAGAGAGAAAGAGGGAGAGAGAGGGGTGAGAGAGATAGAGGGATAGAGAGTGGAGAGAAAGAGATGAATAAAGGGATAGAGAGGGGAGAGAAAGGGATAGAGAGAGGGAGAGATAGAGAGAGGAGAGAGACAGATGGAGGGATAGAGAGAGGAGAGAGGGAGAGATAAAGAGAGGGATATGGAGGGGGAAGAGAGATATATAGAGAGAGGCAGGGATAAGGGTAAGAGGAGTTACAGAGGGAGAACGACAAAAATGAGGAGAGAGAGAAAACACAAGAGTGTTATTTGCACCTAACCCAACTTGACACTGAAGATGCACACACACACCCTGAGCCAGCAAGAGACACCGTGACGCAAGTCAAATGGAACATGAAAAGGAAAAATGGGAAACTGTCGGCACAAAATGGTTCTCATATTGTTCCCCTACCTTCTGCTATTAGGCTCAGGTGAGACAGTTTCATTTGCCGTGACACAGCCAGTAAGATTGGCCACATTCGTCCAACCCCATATTCACCCCACACAAAGCAGTGAATATCCTCACAATGTCATTTAGTGTAGGGGAGCTGACAGGTAATGCTATTACCAGATACCCACAGTCTGCTCTGTTTCCAATCACTGGTATCTTGATTGGACTAGAGATTGCTTTCTGTCGCCTGGCGATGAATAGCCACATAACCCAGCACAATCCAGTTTAATCCAAACAGCTACACTGTAAAAGTGTACAGGCATCACATTTTTTTCTGATGGGAGAATAAATCAGTTCTAAACTGATCTAAACCGATCTAAACAAGTAAAGGCACAGGTTGCCAACAAGTTATAGACAGATACTGCCATCTAGTGGTGGAAATCAGCACTGCAATGCAAGTCAATGCAATGGAAGTGCATAAGTAGAGGATGCACTTCTGTTCAGCTTTTGCTAAGAGCAGTGACAATGACAGCATTACATAGTAATAGATGGTTGCATGGAAAACGTAAACACAAATAATGATTAAACAATGTCAGTAATTGCCTACCGGAATGACAGTTCAAACACAGAGCCACCACTGTCATTACATACAGCCAGCGCTGGATGATCGGTGAACTGAAACAAGAGGTCAAAAGGGGATTTAAGATAATATGTTAACATGTGGTTTTGACTTTTTAAGAGCATAGAGTCTACTCAGTACCATATCAGAACCCAATGATCAGAGCACATTGGCATAACTGAATACATTGACAAACTTTCTTAATCCTAATTCTGACAGGCCAAAATGTTTTTAGTCTTACCTTCACATGCAAAATGGCTGTTCCAGGTGGATGAGCATCTGTGATTGTTCTAAGGAGCTTCCCATTGGCCAAGTCCCACATTGTAATCTGAAAATATATGAACATCAGATTGAACATCAAACAATGGATTGAACATCAAGCAATCAATTTTTAGCCTTCCCACACAAAGCGCAGTTACACATTCAAAATGCAGGTCTCGGTTGCACATTTAAATCAATAACAGTTGATATCATTATCATGAAGCATTTGCATTCATATGTGTTGTCATAAATGCAGCATAATGGAAGTGAAGTTGACTGTGGAATATAGAGCAAGAAATAGAGGGAGCGAAAGGGAAAGGAGAAAAGATAGAGTGAGAGAGATTTAGAGAGATTTCAGATTTAAAGAGATTTAGTTGTCATATACACAGTTATGTAGTGAAGAGGTAGTGAAATGTAAAACAGCGTGTAACAGGTAGCAAAATGCAATTTAGACAGAAAGACATATAGATAGATAGATAGATAGATAGAGAGAGAGAGAGAGAGAGATCAACACACCTGTCCCTTGGCAAAGCCACAAAGAAGGCGGGTGCAGTCATGGTTAATACTGAGGGCTGACACAGCTCCGTACTCTGCTCCGGTTGCCGTGGTTCCCAAGCACAGCCGTAGTGCCTGGTTCTGGTCTAAAAAGAGTGTCATGCACACGACTCAGATGCAATGCATTCTAACATTTCTGATAGGGTTTTAGAGTTGTTTTGCCCTTTAACCCCACAAAAAGAGAAAATGGAGGCCAACAAAACCACCAATCACCAATCAGTAGCCACAGACACCAGGAATGGCAGCATGTTAATGATACAGTCCATAGTCCTGCTCTATACATATAAAACAATAAATAAAAACCAATGAAGAACAAACATGGAAATGACAAAAAATACCATGCTCTTTGCAAACCAACATCCCCTAACAATAAACCTTAACCTCATTCATTTCCAAATGATGAACAAAAGGAAAGAAAGTCCAATATCCACAAGCTCATGCTTATCTAAATGCTTTCAGGGGGTTAGACAGCTACAGTATATGCAGCTATGTCTATGGCATGCGACAGCAACAGTTTGCAATGCCACGACCCAAAGAGACACAGAACAGCAGAGAGCTATTTATGGCAGGTTACCTTTTCCTGATCATCCAGCCCAGGTCAAAAGCCAAGGCAGAGAAACAGTCCAAGAACAACATTGAGTACAATACTGGCTCACAGACATCACTGTTTATACAAGGTTAATAAAACTAAGCAACCAGTACAGTGTAGTAGTCATGCTAATAAAAGATCATACTTAGATTAAAGGAAAAATGTCTTTCTTCTCAGACCAGCTACTGAGATCAACCCTGAGGTTTGCATGTTCATAACTGTGAGGAGCACTGTTTCACCTTATCTATTAGCTAAGACACACCATACTGTACCTAACATACAGTATTTTTGGTGCATACATGCAGTTACATGGCCTAACTAGAAGAGGAAAAACAGAAAAAAAACATGAATTTAATCTACAGTATATACCACATGCACATCTCTGTAAAGTGTTCAACACTTGTCCAGCGACATGAAACATTAGTGGTTAAACAGCATGCATCTGTAATCAAGATGTCATAAATAGATGGGTGATGCTTACCAAACACCAGCGCCAGACCATGAGACGTCCCAACAGTAATAACACTTGAGACAGTCTAGTGAAAGATAAAAACAAAACGGTGAAAAAGACTTAAACCATAGACCATAAACCACAGACCATAAACATCAAACCTTAACATTTGAAACTCAAAGTATGGCTCATAAGAACATTTGATACTCACTATAGCTGTGGGCAAGCCGGCATCTACTTTGTCCTGCAGGGAGTAAGGATACAAATTAGGAAATAATTATATTATCATTACTAGCTTTATAAATGCACGTAACTGATGAGTTTGTAAAAAGTAAAAAGGTAAAAAAACAGAACATCCTCTGAAGGGATCTTTTCTATTTTCAAAGAAAAAGTGCACTTCCATGACCTTTTTATAATGCAGTCTGCACTTTGGTTTTGGTTTCAGGAAAGGTTATGGTCATTAGAACTGAATAGCCCATGAAATCACACTTCTCCATTCTGGACTCCCGAAGCACAACGTTGATTGACTGGACTTGTTTATGGCTTACCCTGGCCATTAACATGACAATTCTGGATAATGTTATTGATATTTGAAACCAACACCAAACAAAACACCAGTATCCCCCTTCCTCCTTTAGACCACATAGCCATCGAGTTGTCAGCAGATAAAAAATAAAATAAAAAACATGATTGACTCACAGCAGCAGACACCATCTGAGCCGAGATGCCCTTCAGGATACTGTGTCTGAGAACTGAGCCATGGACGGTTGTGTTCATCTCTATAGTTTTCTTTCTCCTGCAAAAACACAATGCAGTTGATGCACTTCAGAGTTACCTAACAGGGCTTGAACACACATACATTGTTGAATCGTTTTAAAATGGTCACTAACATCACTACATCTCAAGAAATGCCCACAATTCACCAAGGTAAAGCAATGAAGCCGTTTTGTGACTTCAAAATCCTATCAGCACTATCAGTGTTCAGAGTGTGTTGAGCTGTACTTTGGGGACAGGTGCTTTACCTCTTCAGGTGTGTGCGATCTCCACTGTCAGAGCTGGCGAGGGAGGAGGTCTCACAGGAATGCGTGTCAATGTTTTCGGTGTTAAGAAGACAAGTGTCCTCCAAGATGAATGGCTCATCCTCATCTTCAGGCTAGGACAAAATACATGCCAGTTACAACAAGGACTAGTTACACGGTGTATGGTTCGGTGTGTAATATCAGAATAGGCCTACAACTATTTCCACAGAGAGTACTGACCTCATTCAAGATGCTCTCAAGTGTTGGAGGAGTATCCACTTGTGGGATGTCAAATTCTTTATCATCAATCTGAAATGAAAAGAATAATGACAAACGCACACTTTATGTAGGCTTAGGCTGTGACTGAATGCGCACTGTTGTAAGATTGGGGAGTAAGAATAACGCACTTGACAGCTGGATGGATGTAGGCTAGGCTAGATGCCAATAGACACACAGTGTCTGGCAATATAGTGACACAGTAACATACCAGTGGGCTATTACGGAAAGCCAGTACAACATACAACCCGGGTTTTAAAATTCGTTTTAGTGAAGTAGACAGTGCAACAGTAAGCAAGTAAACAGTAGACATTCAACAACAGAAGACAACTGCGATTGTCAGAATCTCTCACCGCATCTATTTCCATTAAATTGAGTTGAGAAGAGGCAGAAACCAAGCTGCGCGCATCCGGCGACTCAGACATTTTAAAAAACACAAAACTGTATTAAAATAAATAAATCAACACATATTCGGCTCATCTGATAGCTCCACCAACATCCTCAATTTGGCGGAAATGTCGTATTACACAATAGTACATAAGAGTCTAAGCGAGTCAGCTTTCCGTGTAGTCATGCGCCTTGAGAGCCAACTGCGTAATGGGTCTTCTTTTTACAATTTACCACGTCATATGTACACTTTTATATTTACTTGTTATCGATAAATAGACAACAAAGATGAGTGAATTGTATGCTGTTTAATGATACCATAATTGCGTGGTTGTAGGAAACCGACCCTTTATTTTGGTAGCTTAAACTTCACGGCTCTGACGTACCGGAAGCCTTCTGAACTTCTAACAGGAAGTAAGAGGAAACTGTCAACACAACTGATTTGTGAAGACATATATTAATTCTTTTTAGCTGATATGACGACAAAATGTAAGATCAACTGCAAAGGTAATGCAATTAACTTATTGTCCTTCATATACTTGGGCTAATCAGCCATGTTCCGACAAGGCACCCTTTACACTTGCATGCAATGAGCAACGATTCATTAACGTTAGCTAACGTTAGAGGCTACCTTAGATCATTGTGTTGCAAAAAAAAAAAAAAACTAACGTTTACGGCAAACTAGTCTCTTACATTAACTTTAGCTATAATAGCTGCAACTAGCTTGGTTGAGTCTGTGTCCTCAGTATACATGTAGCCTAATAGCCAAGGTACCGTTTACTATATAAGCTTAGATTCTTATATCTGATATGCCAGTGTCGATGTTAGTAAGAATCAGGCTAGGCCTGAAATAGTGAGTATCACGTGATGTGCATGCTTAACTGTTTACATTGGTCTTCAAGATGGGAACTCCTTTTAGAATCCCCAAGATCAGACAGCCGTCAGACAGCAATATCCAATCGCAGTCACCCTTGAGATATCTCAATGAAGACAAGCCGTGCAAGGTAAAACGAAAGTTCTGCTACGAAAACATTGGATTGTTGATCAGCTAGCCCCTGTGTGTGGAAAATTGAGCAGCTAAATGCTATTGCACTGCATATTTTACAAAGTATCTCTATATCTATGTAACAAATAAAATCATTGTATAGTAATCAATCATTGTATAATAATTACAGCAAACATGAGGAAGATGTTATCCTCATTGTTATGTATTCTGTTTTCTTGTCAGAAAACTAAGCTGATGATACACATTTAAGATGCACCACCCACTGAATGAAATAGATTTGCTGTTTTGTTGTGCAATGTGGATATTTCAGTTGTATTCATACATGTGCCTAATTGATTCTCATGTCTGCACTCTGAAGTCACCCTGGACTTCCTCAGGACATGCCAATAAATGGAACCAGGACTCAAAAACTCTCAGTGGAGATGCCCTGAAACCAAAGAGCCAAATGAATGGAGGAGCTGACAGGTAACAACCTCTGACTTGGAGAAAGTGGTTATGGTATTAGAGACAAAGTAGATCTGACCATCACCTGTATTTTCCATAAATATGGGAAAACATGGAAAGTCTGGTTCAGCAGACTACTGTGAGGAATGTACATTGCTGTTTATGTTCTTTTGTGTACGATGTCTATGTGTCTACACAGAGCAGCTCAATGCATTCAGCTCTGCCCAGTCCATCCCATCTACCCACCTTATCGTCTCCCCTGTGCCCACTGCTGTCTTACGCACACACACACACACACACACACACACACACACACACACACGCACGCACGCACGCACGCACGCACGCACGCACGCACGCACGCACGCGCGCGTGCACGTGTTTATTGTGTAAACAATAGATTGATGCAGGATAAATGGGAGTGAGCCTCCAACTTGGAAACTTCCAAACCTCTCCAGCAGATGGCATAGGTTAGCCATGTGACATCAGCTCATTCAGTGTGACCATTGTGCAGAGTTGAGTGTTCTTGCAACTCACTACCAACTGGGATATTAGTAAAAAAACCAAACTTAATTCGATTATTTTCTGCTTGAAATGTAACTGTACATTACAATGACCAGCATGACTCTTGTAATTCTTACGTAGAAACTTAGCATGATCCCTCTCAGTACAGTTATCTTGTTCTTATGTGCAAACAACCACTGACCATACTAACTGTTCAGATATGCACTGTTACATGGTCGTAGTGGGTATTTGACAGTTAGTCTCTACAGTATCTGATTTTGACTAATTATTGATTGATACACTGGTCCATAAGTGTGTGTATGTGTGATACTACATATTTAACATTTTTGTTCCTGCGCTACTTTTCTAGCCTGGCTATCATCAGACTTGGCTCAATATTTTAAGATTGAACATTAGTCTGGGGAGCCTGCACTGTATTTCAACTGCACAAGAGGCATTATCAATGGGCATAATTCAAATTACTCTATACGCATTTGAATAGTCTTTCAAGTTCAACCAATCAGACCAATGATCCGGGTGCGCCTGCCAGTTTGTGATTGGTTTCAGCAATCCTGGACAGGAAGCAGGAGAGGGAAATGTGCAGGGTTCCAGCTTGAGCTGCAGGGCGAGATCCAATCGCCAGCAGATTGGGCTGGGTTTACCCATTCTACCACTTTTCTCCATGTTGACATAAATAAATGGTTAAAAAGTGTGTTTGTGTGCCCTCTAGGTGGCGCCCAAAGCGAGCATCTGACTCCCTGTGCCCTGAGGATAGACGGTTTGGTGGTGACTCTCCTCGGCCACAAAGATTCCAAGGTAATGGCACTGTGCCCCAAACACAATGGAACAATGGTTCTGCTCCCTACTTAAACTAAATGAGGTTTTGGAACATTTAGCTCAATGTACGTTGGAGTTGTGCACAAAAAGGTGTCATTGTGCCATACAGTACGATGTAAAAGATGGTGATGTACCATCCATATAGATCAACATTCAAAACACATTTAGATTATTCAGTAAAAGGTTAATATCACATTTTTGGAAAATTGACCTTTGTACTATACCCCCCCCCCCCCATCCCCCAACCCATATGCTCTATTGTCACCTCTTGCTGTGATGGCATATGTGTCAACCTTGGAATGGTGGCAGAATGCACCCCATGTAGAATTACAGCACCAGCAGAGAGGGATGTAGATTTTCCCAAGTGAGAGAAATAGTGAGGATGGGCAAGCTCTCAAGTGCAAGTCAAATAAACCATGGCCTGATGCCTGCTCCTGATTAGCAAATGGCTAATGAAGGGAAACTCTGCCCCATTTGGGACCGAAGCTTTCCCTCCATTTGTGCTTATAATGACTATTTTTCCTCTTAAAGTTGCTGGCTTGGTTTAATCAAGAACATCCACAAAGTCAAGAAAGGACCTGCACACCTTGATAGGGTTTTTTTTCGCAGGTGCAGCTCGATATTATATTTATTTATATGTATTTGACTAGAGTGACGTTTCCTGAAGGCCTAGTGCCGAAACATCACTCTAGTCAAATAAAGTGGTGATTCTGAAGCAGCAGTGTTGTGCTTTTTCCTACCTCTTATAATCAAGAACATCCAACATTTTTGCGGGTGCGAGATCAAAAAGTACACAGTGTGCAGACCTTTACTTTTTCTTTGACCTATCTGAGAGGTGCATGACCTTTGACCCTTGTACACCTGTGTCTGATCTTGTAGGCAATGGATGTGTAGGGAAGAGGAAGTCTCCGGATGCTGACGAGGAGGAGTTCTCATGGACCAAAACCCCAGTGAAGCTGAGACCAAAATCTCCAGACAGAGATACGGTGCAGAGAGAGGACCGCTACCGAGGCCTTAATGGAGGCCAAGCAGCAGAGGTCAGTCCTGATGCACAGCATCACACAGCATGCTGCCTCCCAACCAGCAGTCCTTTTGTAGAGGCACTAAACAGTATGGGTCAGCATGGGTCATTATCGGTCATTTCATTGTGTGTGTGTGAAGCAGGTTGGTCAATTATGCCCTTGGAGCTTGTACACATACACACACGGACATACATACACAGACATACACACATACACACACTTGTTGTGTTTGTATCCTCAACCTCTTCCTGACTGGAGCACCTGACTGATGTTGGTTGTCTGAATTAGCTCAGCTTGTTCAGCTTGTACCAAAGGTTCCAGTGTAGTGTTCAGAGCCATGCGCTGTGTGCGCTCTAGATGCATCCTGGGTCCAGGACTGAGAGTCAGCAGTGGAGGACAAAGGATGACATCTCCGCTGATGATCTCATGGTTTCATGGACCACATTGGTTGTCTGGAATGCACCACTTACGTAGAGCCTTGGTTTGCCTGCTGAGGACAGAAATGCGATGCAGCTGTTGGCTAATGGTCATTGTGTTTACTATGCAGAGTGTTTTTAGTCATTTCTTACAGTTGTGCAACCAAAGGGAGTTAGAGGAGAGGATTCCCTCTGTCATGATCTGTTAATATCAATGCCCTGTTGAAATGCTGCGGTGTTCTCTTCTCCTGTGGGCAGAATGGCTCGTGGCACGACAAGAATGGCGTGGGTCAGGGGAAACCAGCGACCCCGACGACGCAGGGAAACAGCCCCCCGTGCCCGCCCAAGCGTAACGCCGAGGCCTCGCCAGTGCCAGACAAGCCGGAGAAGACCCCGCCGGAACGGCCGCAGCCGAGTTCAGCGAAGGGGGGCTCTTCCTCCTCTTCCTCCTCTTCCTCCTCCTCTTCGTACCAGGCCAAATGGAGGGAGCAGGGGAAATGCTCCAGCAGGCCGCCGCTCCGAACCCCGCCGCCGAACCCTTACGAGGAGGACATGAAGAGGCTACTGAGGCCCGCGCACCGTCTCCGCACCTACTCCAGGAAGCCCAAACCCAAACCCAAGCCGGGCCCCATAGAACCTAGTAAGTCTCACGTTCACTTGGTCGGGGCGCGTTACGTTGTTTACACGTTTCTAGCTGCTTCGGCTCAGCACACGGTCTCACAAAGCGATCATCTTCTTTTCGCTTTCTTTTTCCATGACTAACGTTCAACTGTTGCGCAATGGCTTCCTGAAATGCGTTTCGCCCCGAGGCGTTGTGAAATTTGCAAACCAGAGCGAGTCCTTTTTCGGCCAGCGTCTAAATTGAATATCCGCAGTACTAATGAGAGCATTAACGAGTAAACAGCGTCGTCTGCGCATTTCCAGTATGGGAGGCACGTTACGTAATCTACTCGCCGTTCCCGTTTGGAAACTGGAACTCGCTCTCTGCTGTGGGAGATTTGGCAGGGCCAGAGCGGGAGTGGTAGCTGGTGGCGTGGTGTGGTGTGTCGTGTCCTAGAAATGTTTGTGTGTGTGTGTGTGTGTGAGTGTGTGTGTGTGTGTGTGTGTGTGTGTGTGTGTGTGTGTGTGTGTGTGTGTGTGTGTGTGTGTGTGTGTGTGTGTGTGTGTGTGTGTGTGTGTGTGTGTGTGTGTGTGTGTGTGTGTTAGCAGGGCGCCGGTGCCGAGTTCCCAGTAGAGTCGAAAAAGAAATCGATGCTTGCAATCTCATATCCTGCAAAAGTCACCGCCAGCTCCTTTCAGCCATTTCTTTCCTTTCTTTCTCTTTTTTCCATTTTCCTCTCTCTCATCCCTTTCTCTCTCAGGCCTCTCTCTCTCTCTCTCTCTGACTTCTGAACTCATTGTCCACTCGTTTTTTGGTGTCAGGTGACTCACTTTTTCTCGCACCCCGTCTGCTTCCCAGTTTTGAGCGTCCACCTTTCCTAAAACAAGTTCAGGGAAAAGCAGGAGGCGGAGGGTGGTGGGGGGGGGGGGGGGGGGGGGGAGCGACGGCGGCAGCGTCTAATATTTCTCATAAGCCGTTATTTCCATAACAAGACTTTTTTTTTTTGTCTTTTTTTCGTGGCAACGAGCGGTTGATGAGACAGCAGTTTCTCTGTTCATTAAATGTTTGGTGCCTCTTCACGAGCCTCGCCGCCTGCCCAGAGAGCCATGAGCCGCTGCAGTGGAGCCGCTCTGAAGTGAGTGGCTGGGCTTCACACTTCAGCACAGTCTCATGGCCCAGGGCTCAGCGTATAAAGGCTGGGCAACGCAACCAGGATGGGGGGAGATGGGGGGGGGGGGGAGTGGGGGGTGGGGGTTGGAGAGTGGGAGATGGAAAATAAGAAGCCGAGGGAGGGAATGGGAGAAAAAAGGAAGGAGGTATGGAGATAAGAGAGAGACAGAGAAAAGGGGAAAGATAGTGAGAGAGAATGAGAGAAGGGGGAGAGAGAGAGTGAGGGTGGAGAGAGAGAGGGGAGGGGGGGCGGAGGGGGGGGGAGAAAGAGAGAGAGAGAGAGAGACAGGGATGGGGGAGGACTGTGGGTGAAATCCAGGTTGACGTGCGTCAGCACTCAGAGACTGGACAGCTAGCTGACCGGCCCGTTTCTCGAAGAGCTCGGCTATCTATTCCCAGAGTCGGCCTGGTCAGTGTGGCAGGGCTGCTCAAACCAGGCCAAGCCAGGGGCCTCCTTCCCTCGGCCCTCGGCCAGATTACTCCCCACCCCCCCTCCCCAAAGCTACCCCGCTAAGCCTGTTAGCCACGTGGACACTGGAGCCAGGCTCAGCCAATCCCCTTCCAGCCAATCCACCTTTCAGCCAATCCCCTTCCAGATAATCTCTTTCCAGTCAGTGCCCCCTCCTCCTCTTCCATCTCCAATGGGGAAACCATGTGACTTTTTAGCAGTCCAGTTCACCGGACACCACATCCGGCTCCCAGTGCCAAGTGGTCAACTTGGAAGTGAAAATTGGGCTCAGGTCAACAGCTGAACTAATTTAAGGAGACGTGTCATGACATACCTATGGATTGACGTTTTTCAATATCTCTCTGAATAACTTCTTTAGCTTTTCCCTCCTTTTTGCCTGTCTTCTCTCCTCTATACGTGACCTTCCTTCTTTCTTTTCAAACTGGTCTCCTCACGTGAAGGTCACACGCCCACGTCAGGTGACAACTGGCCTCTCATCCGATTTTCTCCGCCTCACCACCCGGCCTCCTGAAAGGGACAGTCTTCTCTCTCTCTCTCTCTCCCTCTGTCACCCCAGTCCTTTCCCCAGGCTCAGGGCCACGGGCCGCGGGCCACTTAGCTGCTAATACCAGTCGCTGACTGGAAGCCAACAGGTTGGCCAGTAAAGGGAGAGTGTTTCAGGCGCGGCGCCAGAGGCCTCTAGTGAGATTACGCTGTGGCCTCCAGCTACCCTAAGGCCGCCTTCCACTGGTGCGGTCACTTGAGTCGCAACCCCCACACTTCACATACGCACCTATCTGTAGGGAGTTTGGCACTGGGAACACAGTTGTGTTGAGCCATTTGCGCTGCACTTGAGTGACAACCCCCACACTTCACATACGCACTCGATCTATAGGGCGTTTGGCACTGGGAACAAGTGTCCACATCAGTTGTGTTGAGCCATATGCGCTGCAGCTAGCCACTCATGCTAGTGATCGTTAAAGAGGTCAATTTAATTCACCCTGCCATTCAGATGGCTGCCGTGTGTTTGTTGAAGTCTCTCGAACAGCACTAGCAGTGCACAAAAATGTTTAATGTCATGTTTTTGGATATTAAATTAGTCAGTGAATTACTAAAAAACTGTTTTGAATGAAAATGTTTGCCTGTGTTGTTTTCTTGTACCAACATGTGGTTTGTGTGCTGCTAATGCTTGAGGCTTGCCGCCGTTGGCTTTCAGCTGTGCGATTGCAACATTCAGGCCTCTGTTTCGTTATGGCCTAGGGGTGAGGCCACAACAAAAGAGGGAGTCGAGAGGTTGGATTGTTAGCTAAAATATGGATTTATTAACCAAAGCAAATCAACTAATAGCAAACGAACAACAAAGAGTGTGAGATTGGTCCAAGTCAGTTATCAGTAATGTATGGATGTTGTATGTTTGCAATGTGTCTGAGTGCTGTGTTGCATGTCCAAAACCCAAAGTCAAAATGGCCCTTCTCAAGGAGAGATGGAGCAGCCTTCTTAACTGCACCCCTCAGGTGCAGCTCATCAGCTCGTTTGGTCTTGAGCACACCTGAAAACAAAGACGAGCAGAAGGCCTCACAGGCCGTCACAGTGTTAAGCCCCCTCTCTTTTTTCTGCTTCTCTCTCTCTCTTTCTCTCTCTGTCTTGGTCTCTGTCTTTTCTTAGTTGTTCTCTCCAGTGATGATGAAAAGGGTGATGAAGACAACAATGACACGAGCCTGAGACAAAGCTCTCAGAACCAGCCGGAACCGGTAGGTGAACCTGTCCTCATAGAAGACACAAGGAAGGGAAATAATCAACACAAACTGGTAGTGTCATTGGAGAGGCCCGTGTTTCAATAACAGACTGTTCTGCAGGATACAAATGTTTTCAGTTGCACTTAGTAACAGAATTGAAGGTAGTGATTGTTGTATTGTTTTACACATACTTCATTGTTGACCATGTTAGACACAACGATTTCCTTAGGCACTGATTTCATTACAGCAAGTAGTGTTTTCACTGAAGAACACTTGGACACTTTCGCAATTCTAGCACTCGCACTATACACATGTCATATGCTGAGCTGGATGAATAAATACAGATTTACAGATTGTGGGTAGCACTTACATGCATCTCACACCTCCACATTGCTGTTTGTAAATAAATACTTGCATGGATTGGTATGCATGCTCTGTTTTCATACACTCACACATACACACATGTGTAGATGCCAGAGGCCATAGTGTTGGTGAGATTTCTCAGCCAGCTCCGAAACATAACTCACACACACACACACACACACACACACACACACACACACGCACACACAGTTCAGAGCACGTCTGTGGCAAACACCCTGTGGTGTGTGGACTAATAGAGCAAGGAGCCTGTAGAGAAACAGGCCATTGATTCCATTTCTTTAGTAGTGATGCTGTCCAAACAGCCTGTTGTGTTTGTGAGGGAAGGGGGCTCATTTCAGGGAACTTTTATAGTAGTGCAGCTCATTACCAAAGGATTATACTTAGTTGTAGTGTCTATAACAAGTGAATGGGAAGCTTGTTATCCATTGTTATGCAATGGTGTTGTAGATTATCTCACTAATACTGTCTACTCAGATTATATCTTTGTAATGTAGACATCTTGCACGTGTGTTGTCACAGTCTTGTTCAGAGACAATCCTCTTTACCACAGGCCTTTGGAAATTCTCCTTTTATTCTTCATTTTGGGTGTGTGTGTTGCTTACGTCATTCATTTTGCCAAACATATATGAAAACAATGATAGTGCTGTACATTGGTGAAACAGTATGGCTTATTAGCATTGCAGTGTGCTGCATATCTGCCATTTATCTTCTTTCACAATATACAGTTAACAGTATGTGCCAAGAATGCTGAAGATTAGACTCTACCGTACAGGCATTTATGGTGTCAATGGTTTCACATTGTGAACTGCCGTGAACTGAACTCACCAAATGAATTGTGTGTAATTCATTGTTAATGAGTTAGCTAATGAACTAATTAATGAATTAGTAATGAGTATTTGTTTTTTAATCCCTGTTCCCTGTGCAGTGTGCAGCAGGACAGAGCTCTGGCGGCCTGCAGGAGGTGCCCTCTGTGATGGAGCTGCCCTTCGCCGAGCTGCACATGGGCAGCCTGAGGGCCCAGAGCAGCGGAGCCATCATGGTGAGTGTTAGCGGCGAGCGGCGAGCAGCTAGCGTCCTCCATCAGAATTACGCCTCTCCAGCCCCACTCCTGCGCTAGCTACAGGGTGGAGCACAAGGTGCTGGCAGAGACGGTTGAAAAAGGATCTTTGGTACTCTGGGTTGAGCACAAGAGCAGGCTACAGTGCCCAGTCAGAGGCCCCGATGACAGAGGATAGAGGAGATGACCTCAACAGCACCGTTAGCATTTCTTTTATATAGCAACTCCGAGTGAACGTTGGAGTAAACATTGGTTTGCGCACGTAATCTCATAATGTCATAATGGCCCAAGAGAAACTGTGTCTGTGATGGTATTTACAGCAGACATAAAAGCTAATGGGGCGGGAGCGCTGCGGTAAAAGAAGACTTTGCGTAGCTCCAGCGCTTATATTATAGTGAGAGTATATACTTACATGGGTGTTATTGCTGGGGTGGATTAATACTAATGAGATGCACTCGATTATGAGGCAGAGACCAGCAAGAAATACGACTCTATGAGCTAATAGGAATATCAGCCAGGTATTAGCCACAGATGTGTGTGTGTGTGTGTGTGTGTGTGTGTGTGTGTGTGAGTGCGTGTGTGCGTGCATCTTATGTGTGTGCATGTGTGCGTCTGCGTGCGTACGTTCGCGTGTGTGTGTGTGTGTGTGTGTGCGCGTGCGCGTTTGTGACTTTCCACATGTGCGTTTCATATCTGAATGAAGAAGATGTCCAGCCTACGCATCCTACATGAATGAAGTAAACACGTCGTCCAGTTCTTTTCTCTTTCCATTGCTGCGCTCCAGTCTTTCCCTCTTTTAGTGTTGCAGCACTGGCCAATCTCACTTCTCTTTTAGTCTCTGCGTGTCTTAATAAAGTACATCTGGTTCTCTCCAAAGCTGTTGAATCCCTCCCGACGTGTAATTTCAAAAATCCATGCACAGACACACACACCCCCACACACATATACACACACACACAAACAACACAGACACACACACACACACACGCCTTGCAGATGTGAAGCAGCAGCCAATAAATAAAGTGAAACAACTAGAAATAAAAGCCGAAACTAGAGCACCGCCGCAGCGCGTTATGATGGGGGATTGCACAAAGTTGTTTCCAAAACACTCTCCTCCGTGTCAGCGAATCTCCATGTCCCACTCTCTCACTGTGTCAACAACCCCCCCAACTCTGTGGGCCCAGATTGCCATGAGATTCCCCTCCTAAAAGTCATCTTGAGGCGCTGTTAAAAGCTTCAGAACATGAGCAGAACCCCCCCCCCCCCCCCCCCCACCTTCTCTTCTCTCTCCATTTACAACCAATTAAGACATAGCCGGGCCCTGATGGAAGGATCCTGCAATAAATTAGGGTCGGTTTTAACGAGACGGAGTTGCAAGATGGACCGCTCGCTCAGTAGGTTAGTGTGTCACAAATGTTTGTTTCCTCTGAGTCTGTGGAACAGCAGGAGAACTTGTGGTGCGGCAGGCGCCACAAACACACACACACACACACACGCAAATCACACATTCTAGCTCCGTTGTCATGTTGACAAACACTGTGTGGTGTCACTAGGGATGAGTAGTGGCACGTCATTGTGCCGTGATGATGCTACTCTTCCTGCCGGACGTATCGACCGCAGAGGCTCGAGTCTGTGTCCCGTGAACTCACATGAACCCCTTGTGTGTGTGTGTGTTGTTGTGTTTTGTTGTGGTGAGAAGGCCACTTGTGTGTTCAAAGAGCTCTAATCAAAGGGGAACTGATTTCCTGTCTCTGTTGGTCTGTAATGGCAGAGCTGCATGTGTCCCTGTGGGTTCTCATTTCTCATTGCTAATGCATCTTATTTCTTTGCTCTCTTGTTGTAGATCACACATGAAGGCCTGGGCATTCCACTAAAAGGTATTTACCCACAACCCGACATACTGTAGGATTGTGTGTGTGTGTGTGTGTGTGTGTGATAGAAGAAACGAGAAAGAACAAGAGAGAGAGATAACGATGAGATGCCAGCTGTGGCCAGGGCGGCCTCTGAAGATGGCGTCATGCCGTTGTCCTGGCTGTGTTGGCTCCATGTGTGTGAGTGGCCAGAGGGGCAGGAGTACGCCTGCTCCACTCCATATCCCCGCCAGGACCCTAATTAGGTCTCAACGCCTCCGTCTGTCCTGTCCCGGGCACACTTAATTCCCCTCACTGGCCCAAGATGCCACCGAGAACACGGGGAACGGCATCACATGGTGTAGAAGAGATGTTGACCAACTGTGCTGAATGTTTACAGTATGATTCGTCATTTGAGATGAAGGTCACTCATGATTATCCAATTCAGTAATTGAAGAATAGTACTATAATGTGATTCATTGAGAAGCTAAACTAATATAGGCAACTTTTGCTTCCAGTATTTTGACAATCATTTTGATGAAAAACATTAGGTCTGTTGCATATACTCAAATCAATATCTTTGTGTGTTGTGTGTGTGCGGAGTGTTGCTGTGTGTGTGTTTGTGAGTGTGTGTGTAGGGGGGAGGTCTGTACTTTCTTATGGTGAAGGGTTTTGGAGTAGGGGTCATCATACTCCATATACCATCCTAAAGACTTGTGTCCAAGCAGTAGCAGACCCTGGGCCACTTCAAATGACTGAGCCCAGGGAAGGACCAGATCACGCCACTTTTTAAGACGTTAGGCGCAAACAGCTAACATTTCAACGCACAGCGTTTCTCCCAGAGTGGAAGAGGGCTTGTGTCCAAGCCTTTGGCTCGTCTGCTCCAGTGCTGTGGCAGGGCTTGTGGACTTAGAGCTCGCGTGCTGTGCTGATTTGGGTGTGTTGGCAAAGCGCTGCAATCAAACACTGCAGGGGGCCAGGTTTCCTTGAACCAAGCTGGACGTCTGCTGTTGCATCATGCCGCTCCAGGGTAGCCCAAACACAGTGCTCCTCCTCACCCCCCTCTCTGGTGTAGCAGCCATTAAGAGAGAGAGAGAGAGAGGGAGAGGGAGAGGGAGAGAGAAAGAGAGAGAGAGAGAGAGAGAGAGGGAGAGAGAGAGCATCCTCCTCTTAAAAAATCTATTTGGATTTCCTGTTAATCAGCAGTCAATGTGAGAATCAATGTGTGAATCAAGTGAGTCAATGGAGAGAGTGATCCTTAAGTCCAGTGGGAGGACAGACTGCTACTGGTGTGGGTCAGAGGGCGTTCTAGTTCTAGAACCACCAGCCTCAGAGTCACTCTCACCAACCCCCACAGGTGACGTTGGTCCTCGGCTGTTTGCGACTGGCCACTCAAGCGGTCATCCTGTGCGTTGGACTGCATTAAGGAGCTCAGATTAATGCTCTATTTACAGTTGCTGTGCAGACAGAGTGGGGTGTTTGCATACGTGCACCTGGAGAACGTCTCTCTCTCTCCCTCTCACTCAGTCACACTCACACACACACACACACACACACACACACACACACACACACACACATTCTCTCAACCCCGATCCCTGTCTTTCGCTCTCTCTCTCTCTCTCTCTCTCTCTCTCTCTCTCTCTCTCTTCCACACACACACACACATTCTCTCAACCCCGATCCCTGTCTTTTGCTGTCTCCTTCTCTCTCTCTCTCTCTTCTCTCCCTCTGTGTCTCCCACTTAGCGTGGTGCTGGTTCTCTGTGTCCTGCCCATGGCGTAAGATGCTTAGAGGGTGGCATCAGTGCACCACGGCTATTCTTACCGCTACACTGCCAAGCTACCCCTTGCCACCTTAAGCTGGTGGCGTCGTGCCTCTGTGAGATCTCGTGACTGTAAACAAAGCCTTGATACCGTGACAGTGGGGTGACAAAGACTGCCGTTGTTTGTGCCAATTTGTGCCAATTTGTGCCAATTTGTGCTTAAAACATCTTGCTGTGAATGACCTCAAAAGGTTACATTCTCTCACCCCCCTCGTTCTCCTTGTTTTGTTATCTTTCATATTTGTGCATTGTGTTTCGTGTTTTGCTTTCTGTTTATGGTATTTGGCAGACGTTTTTGTTTTTGCCGTCTGCCCCACAAATGCCATGTTGGCGTCTGAGCCCAAAACGTGCCCAGGAGCTTACTGTGTGGCCGTGCTGTGCTGTGTCTCTGCCGTGCCAGGAGGGAGCGGCGACGAGGTCCCGGTAACGGTGGTGGCGTCAGAGCTGCGTCGCTATGGCATCTGGGACGGCGGCCTGGCACAGGACGGCTCACTGTTCCCGGCGTCCGGCGAGGCCGCGCCCTCGCTGCTCTTCCTGTCCGTGTCCGAGCCCCAGGCCCGCCTCATGCACACCGAGCTCATGGAGGACCAGAGCATCCACAGGCCAGGTCAGACTCACCTGGGGCACACACACACACACACACACATGTGCACACACATGTATACTCACACACACACACATAAACACTCTCTCTCATACACACACCCATATACACCCACGTGCATAAATACACTTACACTTTCTCTTTCTCTCTCTCAAACACACACACTCAAACATACTCCAAGCACGTGGAAAGACAAGGAAACACACACTCGTCCTATCTCTTTCACATGCCCCAGACTAAAGTACACTTCCAAAGGAAACAAGGTTTTCCCTTCATGTCGGTTTATTTTGCCAGAGAACAGGGGTTAGTTTGTTTTCTTTGGATTACCTTACTGTTACTGAACGGATTATGTCTACAGCACCTAACGTGTGTTTGCCAAAATTGAAAATGTTCTTGACTTTCTTAATTACCAGGGCATGGAAAGTTACCTATTTAAGCATTAGGCTGGGGGGGGGGGGGGGTCCTTTGCATTTATTTATTTAATTATCCGAGCGAGGGATAATAACAGACATTGGAGGTAAGCGCTCAGATGCCTGTAATCAGGCCAGTCAATCCTCCCCGTGCTTAATGAGGTGCCGTAGGCCCGGGATCTGGCGGGCCGTGTGTGTAAACGTTGACTGAGGGTTGACGGGGTGCCCTGCTGTGCGGGAGTGATTTATAATGCCAGGGCCGGGATCAGCAGGTGGGGCAGCTCCGCAATCCAGTGAAGGATTCATTGAATTAGCGCTGCAGTCAAACGGCAAAGGTCAGTGGAAACCATCTTTAGGCTCAGTAGCCGAGCTGCCATGGCGGGGTACTGCCACGCTGAAGAAGTATACTAATAATAACTAGAAATGCAATTCCAAGGAATTACCAGTGCATGAAAATGCAAAAAAAAATATAGATAGATAATGTAGATATGGCTACTAAGGTATAGCTAGGGTAAACATGGTGGTTGCATAGTTTAAAGAGAGTTGATAGTGTTTAGGTAGACATTTTAAAGCTTAAACATTCCTGTTCTAACTTAACTAATGATTTCTAACAGGTATTCTAAAATGTTAACTATGCTAACAATGATAACCAGGTTGATTGGTTTACTTGGCTAATGATTTCTAGCAGTACTGTTAAAAATGTTAACTATGCTAACTATGCTAACAATGCTAACCACGTTGATTAGCTAACTTAGCTAATCATTTTTAGCAGTTATGCTAAAAATGTTAACAATGTTAACTATGCTATCAATGCTAACCAGGTTGATTAGCTAACTTAGCTAATCATTTTTAGCAGTTATGTTAAAAATGCTAACTATGCTAACAATGTTAACTATGCTAACCATGCTAACTAGCTAACTTGGTACTGAGGACTTTTATTTTGAAACATTTGTTGATGGGGTATCCATGGCTGCCACTATCAGGAATAAAGAAGTTACTGTAGTAAAATCATGTTGGTTGCTATGGAAACGGTCATAAACGCTTAATTTTGATGGTTGCTATGTTGGTTGCTAGGTGCATGGAGGTCTCATGTAGTTGACTGGAGGCATAGTTGATGATAACTGACAGTTGGAATGGTTGAACAGTTAAATAGTTGAGTAGTTTCAATGGTTAAATGATTTAATAGTGTATTATTGCAGTGAGGACTTTTATTTTGAAACAGTTGTGGAAAGAGGAAACAGTTAACAGGATATGTAGTCTTCACAGAGAGATTGTATGCTTAAAGCCTGAGAGAGAGAGGGCTGCTGCAGGTGGGGCTGGCCACCTGGCATAAGATTCTAATTGCTTAATGATCCGATTGTGATGTCATAGAGGCCAATGTTAAGTCTATGGGGAAATTTGTAATAGTTTTTAATTTATAGTTTAAAAAGTATAAAAGTTACAAAGTTGAAAAATACTTAGCAGCCTTCCCCTATTTAATACCTACGTTGCGACGTTTGAATGAAGTTTCTAAGTTAAACGGTTCAAGCTGAATAGAAAAAATGAATTTGATCAGCGGAATAATAATAACTAGAAATGCAATTCCAAGGAATTACCAGTGCATGAAAATGCAAAAATATACAGATAGATAATGTAGATATGGTTACTAAGGTGTAGCTAGGGTAAACATGGTGGTTGCATAGTTTAAAGACAGTTGATGTGTGAAGGTAGACAGTTTAAAGCTTAAACATTCCAGTTGTAACTTAACTAATGATTTCTAAAAGGTATGTTAAAATGTTATCTAACTATGTTAACAATGATAACCAGGTTGATTGGTTTACTTAACTAATGATTTCTAACAGTTATGGTAAAAATGCTAACAATGCTAACAATGTTAACTATGCTAACAATGTTAACCAGGTTGATTAGCTAACCTAGCTAATGATTTCTATCAGTTATGCTAAAAATGCTAACTATGCTAACAATGCTAACTATGCTAACCATGCTAACCAGGTTGATTAGCTAACTTAGCTAATCATTTCTAACAGTTATGTAAACAATGCTAACTATGATAACAATGCTAACTATGTTAACAATGCTAACTAGGTTGATTAGCTAACTTAGCTAATCATTTCTAGCAGCTATGCTAAAAATGCTAACTATGCTAACAGTGTTAACTATGCTAACCATGCTAACTAGGTTGATTAGCTAACTTAGCTAAACATTTCTAGCAGCTATGTTAAAAATGTTAACTATGCTAACAATGCTAACTATGCTAACCATGCTAACTAGCTACTGAGGACTTCTATTTTGAAACATTTGTTGATAGGGTATCCATGGCTGCCACTATCAGGAATAAAGAAGTTACTGTAGTAAAATCCTGTTGGTTGCTATGGAAACGGTCATAAACGCTTTATTTTAATGGTTGCTATGTTGGTTGCTAGGTACATGGAGGTCTCATGTAGTTGACTGGAGGCATAGTTGATGATAACTGACAGTTGGAATGGTTGAACAGTTAAATAGTTGAGTAGTTTCAATGGTTAAATGATTTAATAGTGTATTATTGCAGTGAGGACTTTTATTTTGAAACAGTTGTGGAAAGAGGAAACAGTTAACAGGATATGTAGTCTTCACAGAGAGATTGTGTGCTTAAAGCCTGAGAGAGAGAGAGAGCTGCTGCAGGTGGGGCTGGCCACCTGGCATAAGATTCTAATTGCTTAACGACCCGACTGTGATGTCATAAAGGCCAATGTTAAGTCTATGGGGAAATTTGTAATAGTTTTTAATTTATAGTTTAAAAAGTATAAAAGTTACAAAGTTGAAAAATACTTAGCAGCATGCCCCTATTGAAGACCTACGTTGCAACGTTTGAATGAAGTTTCTAGGTTAAACGGTTCAAGCTGAATAGAAAAAATGAATTTGGTAAGCGGAATAATAAGAAGAAGAAGAAGCCTAGGAAGAACAGTACAGTGCATTTTCATGCACTGTAATAATAATAAATTACATTTATATAGCGCCTTTCAAGATACTCAAGGTCGCTTAACAAGAGTAGGAGTGGGGAGGGTGGGAGGGGGTGGGGGGCTAAGAGGGGTAGGTCAGAGAGAAGAGGTGTGTTTTCAGGTGCTTTTTGAACATTGACAGGGAGGTGGCAGAACGGATGGGAGATGGTAGGTTGTTCCATAGGGTAGGGGCAGTTACGCAGAAGGCCCTATCACCAAAGGTCTTTAGTTTGGTGCGGGGAATGGTGAGTAGATCCTTGCCTGTGGAGCGCAGGGACCGTGATTGGGAGTAGGGGTGGAGGAGATCAGTAATGTACTTGGGTGCCAGTGAGTGTAGTGATTTGTACGTGAGGAGGAGGATTTTGTATGTGATGCGTGCTTTGACAGGGAGCCAGTGGAGTTTCTTGAGTATGGGGGTGATGTGCTGCCAGGGCTTGGTGTGAGTTAGCACCCTGGCAGCTGAGTTCTGGACATACTGCAATCTGTCCAGGGCCTTACTAGGCAGCCCAGACAGAACACCATTGCAGTAGTCCAGGCGGGAGGTGATGAATGAGTGGATGAGAGTCTCAGTAACTGAGTCGGATAGTGATGGCCGGAGTCTTGAGATGTTGCGCAGGTGGAAGAAGGCAGATTTGGTGATGTTCTTGATGTGAGACCGGAATGAGAGGGTGGGGTCGATGATAACACCCAGATTCCGCGCCTCTGGTGATAGGGAGGTGGAACAGCCATCTATGACCAGGGCAAGATCTCCAACCTTCTTAAGCAGTGGTGCTGGAGCCACCACCATGAGCTCTGTTTTGCTGCTGTTTAGTTTTAGGAGGTTAGAGGTCATCCAGTTTTTAATTTCCTGCAGGCAGTTGTTGAGTTGCAGGGGTGGAAGCTGGGAAGAGGGTTTTGTGCTGATGTACAACTGGGTGTCGTCCGCATAGCAGTGAAAGCTGAGTCCATGTTGACGGATTATCTGTCCAAGGGGGAGCATGTAGATGGTGAGGAGAATTGGGCCGAGGACAGACCCCTGGGGGACACCGTGGTTAACTGCTGCTGTGATGGACTTGAAGCCTTTTAGCGTGATGAATTGTTTCCTATTTGAGAGGTAGGACTGAAACCATGCGAGAGCTGTACCAGTGAGGCCGATGTGTTCAGAGAGACGGGAGAGGAGGATGGTGTGGGAGACCGTGTCAAAGGCTGCAGAGAGGTCCAGAAGGACAAGGATGGTGACGAGGCCATTATCTGCAGCCATCAGAAGGTCATTGGTGATCTTGATGAGCGCTGTCTCTGTGCTATGATGGGGTCGGAAACCAGATTGGAGTGGTTCAAAGAGCTCATGGTGGGACATGTGGTGTTGGAGCTGGGCAGCCACTGCTTTCTCCAGGATCTTACTCAAGAATGGAAGGTTGGAGATTGGGCGGTAGTTGTTGGGGTCATCCGGGTCCAAACCAGGCTTTTTGAGTGTTGGTTTAACAGCCGCCAACTTGAAACTTGGGGGTACTACGCCAGAGCTGAGTGAGGTGTTAATGATAGTCTCCACCAATGGGCAGAGGGTGGGGAGACAGGCCTTCACTAAGGTCGTGGGCAGTGGATCCAGGCTACTGGTTGAGGGCCTGGCTTTGGAAACAAGGTTGAGGACTTGGTCAGCATCTACCAGGGAGAAGGTGGAAAAGCTGTGACACGGTGGGCAGGCAGATGGCTGATTCATATCCTGACGCTCTACTGTGGCCAGCTGGGAGGTGGTAGACATCTGGAGCTGCTGGTGGATGGAGTCCACTTTTTTATGGAAAAAGTCCAGGAACCTGGAGCAGAGGTCGGCAGCATCAGAGGGTTGTGGGGTGTCGGGGGGGTCTAGAAGGCGGTTGATGGTAGAGAAAAGCATTTTCGGATGCTTTTGTTGGTTATTGATAAGTGTGGAGTAGTAGAGCGTTTTTGTCCGGGAGAGAGCCTCTTTGTAGCTCTTGATATGGTCTCTGTAGGCTTCGCGATGGACACTGAGACCAGATTTTTTGTAGAGCCTCTCGAGCCGTCGCCCAGCAGCTTCCCACTTGCGCAGCTCACAGATCTGGTAGTCAGAGGGGCAACAGAGTCCAGGCTGAGAGCAAGAGCGGCGTTGTAATGCTCTACCAGGCCATCTACTGTGTGGTTTGGGGGGTGTAGGAGCGTATTAAAGACAAGGCCTCTTAGAACCTAAGGCCAAGCGTGCACTCCTCTCTCTCCATCACGGAATCTCACTGGCAACCGCACATAGATGAACATAGCGCTAAAAATATCCCCTTCAAATGAAAAGGAGAGCAAGAGTATGGGTGGCAAGAGAGAGAAAAAGGGAGAGAGAGAGAGAGAACGAGAGAGAGAGAGAGAGAGAGAAAGACTGAGACAGAGAGAGACAAATCCCAGTCAAACACATAATGACTTGACTCCACCAGCTGTGGTGTTCACTCGCTATGTCTGTCTGTGTGTGTCTGTGTGTCTGTGTGCGCCTGTGTGTGTGCGGGCGCTCCTGTGTGTGTGCGTGTGTGTGTGTGTGTGTGTGTGTGTGTGTGTGTGTGTCCGTCTGTCCTCCTGTCCTCCTCTCTCCGCGTATGTAGGTCAGGCCAGTCCGTTTCTGCTGCTGGTCCTCAGCGAGCACCTGGAGGATCTGCAGGCGGCCCTGCTGGCCTCCATCATGGACCTGGTGGGCCTCCGCAGCGGTCAGGCCGGCCTGTCCTCCCCGCTGGCCTGGGCCGAGGGCCTGGAGCTGCTGCACTGCAGCGGCCAGGAGGACCACCTCCTCGCCCTGCTCGGCCAGCCGCCGGCCAGCCCCCCGCCGGACACCGAGGAGAAGGGGGCCGCGAGGAGCGCAGAGGTGAGAGGGGAGGGGAGGGGAGGGGAGATGCTAAAACCAGGTCCTCATAAAGATAGCTACTCACACACACACACACACACACACGCGCACGCACTTCACGGGTCACCTCCTACTTCAGAGGTACAGGGGAAAGTAGGTCTGGCTTTCCTCCCTTTTGGACGCACACACACGCACACACGCGTGCATACACACATGTGCACGTGCTCATCCACCCTCACACACACACACACAGACACACACATAGTCAATCTCCTTCTCAAATTACAACGGTTTCAGGCAGATTAAGTCACCCCAGCAAGGCTCCAGGACTCGTTTGCCATCCTCACTCCAGCCACCTCCATCACACTCACTCTCCTCTCCTCTCTCCCCTCTCCCCTCTCCCCTCTCTCCTCTCTCCTCTCTCTTCTCTTCTCTCCCCTCTCCCCTCTCCCCCCTCCCCTCTCCCCTCTCCCCTCTCCCCTCTCCTCTCTCCTCTCTCCTCTCTCCTCTCTCTTCTCTTCTCTCCCCTCTCCCCTCTCCCCTCTCCTCTCTCCTCTCTCCTCTCTCCTCTCTCTTCTCTTCTCTCCCCTCTCCCCTCTCCCCTCTCCTCTCTCCTCTCTCCTCTCTCCTCTCTCTTCTCTTCTCTCCCCTCTCCCCTCTCCCCCCTCCCCTCTCCCCCCTCCCCTCTCCCCTCTCCCCTCTCCCCTCTCCTCTCTCTTCTCTCCCCTCTCTCCTCTCCCCCCTCCCCTCTCCCCTCTCCCCTCTCCTCTCTCCTCTCTCCTCTCTCCTCTCTCCTCTCTCCTCTCTCTTCTCTCTTCTCTCTCCCAAACACTTCTGCTGGATGTGGGCCTCATGTCAGGCACTATGGAGACATGGGAGGCGTCATCCGATATGCTGTTAGGTCTTGGCCAAGCCCAGCGCCTATGAATCAGGGGAGATGAGGGTGGGCTCGCCCCCCAATTACATGGTGCCAAGCTATGGCCTTTAGAGGACTGGGGAGTTTACTGTACATTCACCATACATTTGTGTGTGTGTGTGTGTGTGTGTGTGTGTGTGTGTGTGTGTGTGTGTGTGTGTGTGTGTGTGTGTGTGTGTGTGTGTGTGTGTGTGTGTGTGTGTGTGTGTGTGTGTGTGTGTGTGTGTGTGTGTGTGTGTGTGTGTGTGTGTGTGTGTGTGTGTGTGTGTGTGTGTGTGTGTGTGTGTGTGTGTGTCCACGGTGGGACTGATGAGGTGAGATTGTTGAATGAGTGCCCCCACGGCCACGCCCCACACACACACACAATGCCTCACACACTTGCTCCCCCCCCGTTGGGTCACCTCCAGCGGCATCTGCAGGAGTGGAGGGGCTCTCTTCACCTCACCCCACTGTAGGAGGCACACGCAGGGCGGAGGGGAGGGGGGCAGAGCCGGAGATGGAAGGGATTACCCCAAGCTGAGGGAGTAGGTGGGGGGGTGCTTTTGGGGGGGTCACTGCTGAATGAGAGTGGAGGGGCTTGGGATTGTTGTGGGGTGTTGGGGGCCGGAGGCGAGGTGGGTGTGTGGGTTGCGGAGGTGACGGCGAGCCCAGGGACGAGCCACGCTTCACGGGGCCAGCTGGCAGGCCGGAAAGTAGGCCACCGCGTTCTGCACTTTACGAGCTGGCTCGCCCGCCTCACCGTGGAGAGAGCCCGGCAGCCGGGGACCAGCCCAGCCCAGGCGGAAAACACATGGCGTCACCCTCCTCCTCTCCTCCCTCGGCTCTCCTCCTCTTCTCTATGATCCATCCATCCGTCCTCCTCCTCCACCCCATCTCTGGTGCAAGGAGGTTATAAAAGAGAAAAGAAGAAAAAAAAGCTTATCGCGGTTTACTTTTATTTGTCCCCATTTTTTCAGCCTTGCCACGCCACACTGCAATCTGGGTTAATCATTTCTTTCCACGCCGACGACCAATATTTACAAAATTGTGTTAATTTATGTGTCAAGAGCCTATTGTTACCTCTCGTCTCGGGCCAAAAATAATATAGCCGTGGAAAAATCTCTGAAATCGTTTTGAGGGCAGTTTTTTTGGTGGTGGGGGGGATGGGGGGCAGTTGGATCTGATCTGCCCTGGTCTGATGGTCAGGTTCTGGACCCTCTTCTTATTCCCAAAAGCAGAGTCCTTCTGGGAGAGGGGCCAGTCAGTCCTCTCAGCCTGCGGCCAAAGCCTCCAGCTCAGCGTCCAGCACCTGGAAGACGCGGTCAGCAGGCAGTTCATGCAGGACTCCGGCCCTGCCGCGCAGGTACAAATCTCACTCCACTCACAAAGGGCCAAACAGGCCCCTTTAGCTGCAACCAGAGAAGCTGCTATTGTTAGCAGGCGTGTGTTGAAAGCAACAGCAGTAGCTATAACCTTCACGGCTTGGGCCAGTTCCTTGGAAGAGAGGCCGTGTCTCGTTTCTAATGCATTTATGCCGTTGTAAGTTATTGTTGTTTAAAAATGTCTCTCCTAGATGAAGTGTGCATGTAAATGTTAATGGCTCCCTCTCATAGAGGCTAATGTCAACACCAGGTTTGGTCATCATGGGCCCTTAACGTCAGATTCATCTCAGCCCCAGTTTAAGTGCCCTGTGAAATTAAGAATTAGAATGTGCCCTAGTTCTCGTCCTAATCCATCTGTGGGAATTGGTCTGCTCGTCTGAGACGACTCTGTTCTCCGTCCATCCATTCTTGTTAACTGATGGTATGCTCTTTCTCAGGGGTGTTTGGTGATTTATTTTCCTCTTTCCTTTTTGAACCTGTCTTCAGGTTAATTCAGTACCCCCCACCACCATCCAAGGGTGGAATCACCGTGACCACAGAAGATTTGGAGTGCTTAAAAAGTGGGGAATTCCTCAATGATGTTATCATTGACTTCTACCTCAAGTGAGCACACTGATATTTTTGCCTTGGCTCTCTGCCCTTTACTTACAGTTGATTCTGCAAATAATGCATGGACAATGATGTTAGGTAATCACATGCCTTGCCTCAGGGCCCTGGTTAATTGAAATTGTATGGCTTCTTGTACCATAAATTAGTGGTTGCTCCAAGAGCAGGATGTAGGAACAAACATACCCTCTCAAAATTGTCATTTATAATAAGCTGTATGGTTTTATGGATGCATTACTTTCTTTACAACCAGTCTCATGTCAGCCGTTCGGCATTTATTTAGCGATCACCTTGAGACCTTATTATTTAGAGTATTTACTAAATTTGTATTCCCAGACTAGCAAAATATGCATTATATACAGTATACTGTATACGTAAATATATCCAGCGATTGAAATGAAAATGACAGGGCACATTAGCTTGTGTTTTATGGGGGTGAACTGTGCGTGCCTTTCTGGCAAGCGTGTATCATGTGTGTTGTGTACATACAGTATGTACAAAGCCTAAGGAGTGTTGACCACTGTCCGGTTGTCCAGGTACCTGCTCCAGGAGAGAGCTGACCAGGACATGAGGGAGCGCTCACACATCTTCAGCAGCTTCTTCTACAAGCAGCTCACCCGTAAAGACACGGCCAGCGAGGAGGCGACCGAGGGCTCGTAAGGAGCTCAGTATTTTCACTGCTCGGAGGGAGGGATGGAGGGATGGAGGGAGGGAGGGAGGGAGGGAGGGATAGACCAGGCTGGAGAGGTCACAAGGGTACACTACAGAGCGCTCACGTTTGTCACGCCCGCATGGCCAGGGCTTATGGCCAGAGTCAGCGCAGCAGCACACTGACGCACCCGGCCAGCAAGCCTGTTGACGTCTATTGACTAGCAAACTGGAGGACCTAGCCAGTGTCTTTCCATTGGTGCACTTGAGGAAATACCCATTGGGGAACAGTTTGTAGTAGTATGCACTAGCTACATTGTTGAACAGTTTATAGTAGTATGCAATAACTACATTGTTGAAGAGTTTGTAGTAGTATGTATTTAACTACATTGATGAACAGTTTTTAAGTAGTATACAATAACTACATTATTTGTTATTCATTTATCATTTCTATTCTATTAGTTATTTTGGATGAGGACTCTTTTCTGATGGGATTTCTCCCATAACAGTTGCTGAGCTGTCATACTGTGTGATGTATTCGTACTGAGAGAGAGTTAATGAGTGAATGATTGAGTTCTCTTTTGGTCATGTAGGTCGGAGTACAGGAGACATCAGAGGGTCCGGACATGGACGAGGCACGTGGACATCTTCGACAAGGACTACATCTTCGTCCCAGTGAACCAAGAGTGAGTGAGACTACACACACACACACACACACACACACACACACACGTTTTTTTTTTTTTTTTTTTTTTTTTTTTTAAAGTATATTTTTTTGGCCATTTTATGCCTTTATTGACAGTGACAGTGGAGATAGACAGGAAGTGAATGGGAGAGAGAGCGGGGGTGGGATCCGGAAAGGACCACGGGGCGGGAATCGAACCCGGGTCGCCGGCGTGCGGTGCAGGTGCCCCAGCCAGTTGCGCCACGGCTGGGGCCACACACACACACGTTTAACAAAAACATGCACTATATAGTTTTTCACTTTGTCACAATCATGACTACAGTATACAGTTGTTCCATCACTCACACACACACACACACACACAAACAAACACTTAGATTTTTCTGCCTGCTGCCACTTTGGGAGACCACCGAGCACCTTTATTGGAGCTCACTGCTCCCACTACAATGGCTGCAAGACATGGAAACAGTGAGACGGAAAAGGGCACAGAAGTCTGGAGGGGGCCGACCACCGACTTTGCAGAGTAAGGCCTCCAAGACGAACCAGGGCGGCCCCCCCAGCCTCCTCCACCATCCTCCTCCACCACCCCCTACTCCACCACACTCCTCCACCACCCCCTACTCCACCATCCTCCTCCACCACCCCCTACTCCACCATCCTCCTCCACCACCCCCTACTCCACCATCCTCCTCCACCACCCCCTACTCCACCACCCTCCTCTCCCCAGCGTCTTCAGCCCACCAGCCCTATGTCTCTCACCGCCATGGCCTACATACATCAGGCTCATGGTCTGGCATGTTTACATTGTACATATGGCAGAAATTACTTATGCAAATGTGAGAGTGCAATAGCCAGAACGGAGCGAAGCTTTGTGTTTCCGAGGCAGAAAGGGCCTGGCTTTTCATGGCTTGTGTTTTAGGAAGGACAAGGCACAAAAAGGCTCTTTGTGTGCTAGGCAGTGTGTGTGTGTGTGTGTGTGTGTGTGTGTGTGTGTGTGTGTGTGTGTGTGTGTGTGTGTGTGTGTGTGTGTGTGTGTGTGTGTGTGTGTGTGTGTGTGTGTGTGTGTGTGTGTGTGTGTGTGTGTGTGTGTGTGTGTGTGTGTGTGTGTGTGTGTGTGTGTGTGTGTGTGTGTGTGTGTGTGTGTGTGTGTGTGTGTGTGTGTGTGTGTGTGTGTGTGCGCACACGCACGAGCATGTGTCTGTTTGCACAACTGGATAGAAACCAAGAACATCCGTTTGGCAAGCTCCACAGGTTCAATATCAAAGCAGCCATTTAGCCTTAACTAGAGCAATGGGACAAAGAAATGTTGCAAATGGGAAATGATACAAGACATGGATGTTTGAATATGACGTGGCGTGTTCTTGTAAAATTGAAGACCACATTGTGCATACAGTACACACACACACACACATGCACGCACAGATTCTCTCTTCCACACACACACACACACACACACACACACACACACACACACACACACACAAAGAAGTCTTCATAGAGCTGCTCCCTTGAATTGTGAATGTCATTTAGTGCTGCATTGTTGTGCCCTGTCCAGCAGACTCTATTTAGGTCAGCTCAGATCTGTCCAGTCCAGCAGACTCCATTTAGGTCAGCTCAGATCTGTCCAGTCCAGTGTCTGTGAATGTCTTTGGTTATGACTGCCATGTACCATCTGTGTGCTTATGCAAGTTGCCCTCTCTGTCACCCCAAAGGGCTCACTGGTACCTGGTCATCATCTGTTTCCCGGGTCTGGAGAAGCCCCAGGTTGTAAAGTGGGGAGGCCCAGTCCAGGAGGGGAGTGCTGGGGTTAAGAAGAAATGCGAGCCCCAGGCTTCCAGCCAAGGTATGGAGGCCTCAGGCCCGAGGGTTTTTTTCCCTTCTTTTTCTGTAGGGGGAACATGAAACAGGTGTGCTGTCCCGTATGAAACACCCCCGGTGTGTCTGTTATTGGAGTAATTAGTCCATGTTCCTCATGTTTCCCCATTTACTTCTCTGGGTCTACATAATATGGATCATTGGAAATGGGGCAGACTAGTCCCAAGCAAACATGTGCAAAGTACACTCAAACCCTGTTTTAGGGCGTTTGGAGAGGTTTCAGGCATGAAATACATTCGCAACTCTTAAAGGGAAAAAATGCAGGGAGCTTTAGTCTTTACCTGTAGGAGAGGGACGCTGTGCTTTGGCATCACCTTGTAGTTATATATGGAGCTCCTAGGAACACATCATTCGGCCAGATCAGTGCAAACAGATTTAGAGCACCATTAAAAGTCGAAACTATTCTAACAGACTCTTGTAAAGTCAGAAACGAATCTGTGACTCCACTTTCAAAAAAAAGGAAAAAAATAGGAGAGGTTCTACTTAGTTCACTGTGTCGATGAGAGATTGTGAAACTGATGCGGTGTGTGTGTGTGTGTGTGTGTGTGTGTGTGTGTGTGTGTGTGTGTGTGTGTGTGTGTGTTTTGACAGGGACCAACGTACGAGCCACGTCCTCCTACCAGAGATCACAAAGTTTGCCGGTAAACATTATCCTTCCCAACAACAACTTCAAAAAGAGTGTTTAGAGCAACTACGCCATTGTTTTTGTGCTTTTTACAACAGATAAGCAGACAAGTCTTAGTTGTGACATCTCACTGTGTGTTTCGTTTGAAACAACAATGACCACAATAAGGAGTCACGCAAGAACGGTTTTAGACAGAGTGGAAGGTTCTAAATAATTGAATTACCTCCTAGCCCTTCATACCAAGATGGCTAAATTGATAGCGATCTGAATGTACTTCGTTTTATTTGTTTTCCCTAGGATTGTACACAGCAGAGTTGCACTAAAGAAAACATATTGAGAAGGTAAGAGCCTTGCTTTACTTAATGACATACGTACAATGCAGACAAGCAATGTAATTCAACGAAGTGTGTGTGTGTGTGTGTGTGTGTGTGTGTGTGTGTGTGTGTGTGTGTGTGTGTGTGTGTGTGTGTGTGTGTGTGTGTGTGTGTGTGTGTGTGTGTGTGTGTGTGTGTGTGTGTGGATATTTTAATTCAGTATATTCTTTTCCTCTGCCAGGCCGTGTATTCTGGTCATGGACTCCTTGAAGCTCTCCCTCCATGAGCGCATCTACAAGCTCTTACGAGAGTAAGTACTGCTCAGTTCACTGGGGGGGTGTGTGTGTGTGTGTGTGCGTGGGTGGATGTATATGCCCTCTAAGCCCAGCAGACACTCAGTTTATCCTTCCATGAAGCACTCTATGGTGTCTCTTTAGCTCCAATCATTATTGTGTGTGTGTGTGTGTGTGTGTGTGTGAAAAAGAGAGAGAAAAAGGGAGGGAGGAGGAGAGAGAGGAGTGTGTATGTGTTGTGTATTGACCCGAGTGTGAGTGTGCAGGTGTGTGTGTGTGTGTGTGTTGTGTAAGTGACCCTTGCGTCTGTCTCAGCTACCTGCAGGTGGAGTGGGAGGTGCGTCGAGGCACCCCTCGCCGCCTCACGCCAGACAACATGAAGAGTTCGCACTGCAAGGTGCCCCTGCAGGACAACAGCAGCGACTGCGGCCTCTACCTGCTGCAGTACGTGGAGGCCTTCCTGCAGGTACGTCCAGCACAGCCCTCAGGCTCTGTCCACTCCCCACCTCCGCAGAGGACCTGGGCCTGCCTCCCACTCATCTACCTGTGACCATAGAGAGTCTTCTGAAATGACAAGGTAGACCTTCAATTCTCTCTCTCTCTCTCTCTCTCTCTCTCTCTCTCTCTCTCTCTCTCTCTCTCTCTCTCTCTCTCTCTCTCTCTCACGCTCCACAACAGAACCCGGTGGTGCACTTTGATCCTCCGCTGCGGCTGGAGCACTGGTTTCCACGGCAGCAGGTGCGACGGAAACGGGAGGAGATCCGTGACCTGGTGCTCCAGCTCTATCGTCAGCAGGGAGCAGCCAAGTGAAGAGAAGAGAGGAGAGGAGAAGAGGGAAAAAGGACGAGTAGGGTCCAGGCTCCGGTCAGAGAAGACACCCTGCTCCATGCAGACCTGTCATTTTCCAGTGGCCTTGTTCAATTTATTTAAAATTTTTGTCTTTTTTTAAAATAGTGTTTCTATTTGTTTTGTTTGTTTTTCGTTTGTTTGTTATTATTTTTTAATAATTATTATTATTTCAGTAATAACACTCCAATTTCATGAGTATAATGCAATTGCTGTATACATTATTTATAAAACTGTGAACACTTAGACAAACTACTTGAACAAGATGTTTTATAGTTTTTACTATTGCTATTATATGCCATTAATGTGAAGACCAAGGAAATATTAAATTGTTATTTTTTTACATTTTGTTTGTGCTTTCTTCCCTGATAACCTTAACCAATACAACGTGCGCGTTTTTGTGGACATTAAAAATGTAGTTTAGTTCACATATTTGAACATAGTGAATATTTATATGGTTAGTTGCAGCTGCAAACAATAGTGGCATTAGTACAAACATGAGGAGGCCGTTTTGTTTTTTTTGTAGTTTACTCTCTGGCTTTGCTGCCCTCGTTTTCCAGAGCTGGCCAAGAAGCAAGCTTGCTAAACGACCCCTTGTAATGTGATTATTAAAACAAAACCTCGTTTTGCTCCCCTGTTGTGTTTATGTAGCTTGGCCGCGGTCCGAGTGGGTCTTTCGTTCTGTGTATACCGTTGTTTCACCCTTGTCTAGAGCAATGATTGGGACCTACCCTAGGCACATCAGTGCACAGCTTATTCTGTTTGTCACGTTGTTTAGCTTTGAGAGTGTGAAGGACACTCTGGAGATTGGGCTAGGGAGCTTTGGGGGGATGCACAAGGGACAGAGTTGATGGGTTTCTCTTGCGTTAGCACATTGCTTATATAGTGGGGACTCCAGAAGGTGGGCATATGCGTTTAATGGGGTTGGGAGGCTGAATTGTGGAGAGGTTTTCACGTAATTGGAGGCCGTATCTTTGTAATTTAGGGATTGAGACCAACTGCAAGGGGTCCTAGACGGAGACTAAACCCTTTAGCCCCCCTGTGGAGAAGATCCTGCTACCACTATAGCTTCATCAAGCACTAAACACGATTAGCATATGCTCAATCCGGTACTGATGCCGTGCTGGCATAGAGTGAGCATAGAGGTTTTCCTTTCTTACTGGGTGCTGGAGAACTGAAACCCAGGCCTTCCCATTGTAGTGTCATTCATGCCTTGGGCCCTACCATTTTATTTCTAGTCTGATGAAATGGATCCATGCGACAAATATGCTTTCTCCATGTCCTGAATGTAAGAACGTTGTAAGAACATCAGTGGAGCATTGTAAGTATCAGCAATAGTGAGAACAATGGTGTGTTATGATTCAGTGCACGGTCCCTTCATCCACGCCGTCTACTGATCCCATGTAATCTCATCATGAACATTACAACCTCTATATTGGCTTAAGGCACAAGACAAAAGACCTTACCGCCCCCCTGCTGGATGTGGCACTGAGAAACACACCGACTTCTACTGACTGTCAGATGAATGGGCGAGTATTTTGTCTTGTTGAAGTATCTTGCCTTAAAATAATGGCTTCAGATTCATTTTGATTATACACTGACTTCCATTGGCACTGTGTGGCTAAAGCACCTGGCACTACACTTCAGCTTACTATGCAGGAAAATGGCCCCTTTCACTCTTCGATGCATCCATTTAGGCTAAATGTACAACTTGCAGAGCAGTCTGATAGACTTCCATGGAAAGTAACAATAAAGATGTACCCAGTACATTCAAAAGTTATTGAGGGGGTATACAAATTGTGCCATTGTTGGTTTAAGAACTAAAATAATCTAGTTATTTAGGTTCTTACTGTTTGTCTTTCTTATATCATCTTCCTTGCCTCTCTGAACTGAGCCCCATTTCTCTTCTCCTTCAGTTTCACCAGTGTACTTCCTCTCAAGGTGAGGGTTCACTGCCCCTCTTCATCGGTCTCAAACCCCTTACGTAGACACCTGCCGTGGCCAAGCCTCAGCCTAGTCTAGCCCTAGTCAATGGGGAGGAAGAAGAGGATCATTTGTGGACAGTCTGGTGTTAATGGGGAGCCTGGTGAAAGAGTTGGAGCATATGGACCAGTGGCAAGAAGAGAGAGAAGAGGATTTTGTTGGGGGTGCCGGATGATTCGCTTGCTCTGTCATTAATTTAAATGTGTGGACGGAGAGATTAATCTGGAGGTTAGCAGAGGGATTCCCGTGGTGGATTTAAGGGCTTTGGGCTCATTACCTCCATAAGAATGCTCATTTCCTCACCGCCATTCTGGTTCCCTTTTGTCTCTGACACATCATCCCAAATTTCACAGCAGCCCACTGGCAGTGGTAGTCCCAAGCTACCCTTTTGTTAGAGGAAACCCAAACTGATGAACTGACTGTGACACACTGACTGTGTGAAGAACAAGTATACCAAAACATTCAGTGGTACTGTTTCATTGTTGTTCTGGGTGTTTCAAAACTGTAATGCAAGGCAAAATGTTCCATTTGCCTCCATTGATTGGCATACAGTAAAGTGCTGTAATGAATAACAGTGAACCAATCCTGAATGTGGCCTAATGTAAGCACAGTTAAACAGTATCACAGACTAAAGGAGCATTGGTGCAGTAGAAGTGGTTGCTGGTGTGGACTAATTGGAGCTGACATTGAAAGTCTGGGCCGGGTCTCTCTTGGCTATCAGAGGCAAAGGGCAGTGAGGTAACCGCGATTGTGTCTGGACTAATCTGAACCGGCCGGCAAGATTAGAGCGATTTACAGACTCTGTCCAGGATGGGATCCGACCACCCTCCTGTCTCCCCCGTAAGCTGCCCTTTGCAATAACCCCAACCTGAGCGGGTCTCCTTGGCTTTGTGATCCAGATCCATGAGGTTAGCATGCTAACATGCCAGACTTTAGTTACCATGCTAACATAACCTTTGCTGTTACTGTTGGTTTTGTTTAGCCTACTATGAAGGCAGTTGAGTAATGACCATCTTTGCAGCCATGTGATTATTACATGCACATGACATGATTGCATACCCACGAGTGTGTGTGTGTGGTTTTTATTTTTTTATGTATTAAGTGTGTTTTTAAGTCATTTTCTGTGATGGTAAATCTGTTAAGTGGCTTTCCAGTTACTCTCTCAGTTGAGTAAACAGTTCATTAGCGCAATGATTGAAGTAGCTGTGAAGACGTCTCCAACACGACTTACAGGACAACAGCTGCTGTGCTACCTGCACAACAAACCTGGTCTTGCCAAGGTTAGAAGACATTTTTTTTCTCTTGGATGTGTGTAAGTCTTGGACCAAAGATACCCAGTTTATAAGCTCTTATCCTGTGATTTTCACTTTAAACACATGAGGTGGGGATTACTCCACTGTTGTCTGTCTGGGGCCTGGTCTAAAGCCAAGTATTACTACAGACTTATTTATTATTAGGCCGAGACAGACCCAAGAAGATAGGCCTACTACACTCAACCAGACAAGAATAGAAAAGATGCTTACCTCACAATCTGATCTGTTTTGCATTGCCTGTTACCAGAAGTGGGCTTTTGTTTGACCTATGCTGATCAACCTCTCCTGTCATACTGACTTGTCTTGGCGAAATTTCAAACCCCTTACAAGACAGACGTTGAACAGTAGCATTTACAGCTGACAATCTGTCACCGTCTGGAGTTTCTAAGGACAATTGATCTAATAGTATGCTTTTAGTTTCAGAAGTTGATAACTTCCTGTGCTTTGTTTAAATACAATTCCCGTGCTTTGTAAATACAACGTTTTATGGGCATTCAATAGATATGAATCTCATCAGACTCCTGACCCATCCTATCAGAAAAAAAGACAGAGAACGGGAACAGCAGAGAGAGTAAATTATGGTGGGTGTGATTCCAAGACTAAACCTTGCCGACCTTTCACACTCGCACCTTGACCTCCCATTCCTGATGGAATCTGGTCCCTGTCAAAGTGAATTTCAGCGGATTAGTTCGCAGTGAAAGACCACCTGGCACCTGCTGAGCTGACCTGGCGCGTCAGGATACACACATATCCCTGCATCAATCCCCACTACAGTGGCACGCCATTCACTCGGACAAACTCGCCGCCACAGACCAGACGGTCACCCTGACCTGCATTTTGGTTCTGGTGGTAGACAGGTTTTGCTTTTGCAGAGATGATATTCAGAATGGTATCTCTTGTCCATGGCGAGTGCTGCTGTCAGCTTTAGTGGAAGTGTCAGTTCTCTTGCTGTCACTGCCATTATAACTAGGCCTATCTGACTGGGATATACTGTAGGTTAATGCAACACAACTGAAAAACAAAGTGATGACAGTTTAAGTGATTTAATATGTCAACTTAAATGTGTATTGAAATTACAACTATTAATCAATGTAATAATGTACAGTGAAAACAAAAAAATAGGGACATGTAACTTGTAAACAGAGTATCAGTGGAATGCTATTTCTGTGCTAGATTTGTTCTATATATAACTATTATCCATGATATCATGAGCATATAATGGACTGCCATACGTTGCAGGGATTAGATCCTTGACCTGACACATTATATTTTTTAATTATTGGAGTCATGTCAATAATAATTCTAATGTCACTTAACACTAATTAAGTGACATTATAGCTGCTCGTTGTTTCAAGATGGCAATTACAATATATCACTGACTTCTGTAGTGGCTCACTTCAAGGGCTTAACCAATAGGATTAGAGGGCAGAAAGATCCTGTAAAGTCCTATCTGCTTATCTGCACTGGAGCTGTCTTCAGAAGAGAAGGAGCTTCCCTTAGGAAACAGGGGACAACCCCCTGAAAAGAAATGGAATAAAAAGTAATATGGTTTACATAGATTTCCGGGCCATGCAATTTTGTGTGTGGGAAGTTGCCTATCAACACTATATTAAAGAGCTAAGAAGAAGGTATAGGTAAAATAGCAGCTTTCTGAGAATTGAGTGTTTTGGAGTATAGCTCTACAATGCCAGGCCTTCTATGGAGATGCGTTTCTTGGATTTTGATGGTGGTGGTTTTAACAGGAGTCTTTTACATCGTCACAGGTAGGTACCGATTGCCACACTCTCACCTGTATCATCGAATCGAACCAAACCATGTGGAGTCTGAGCAGCATCTCACTTTTCCTTTCCTGTTTTCAGATGCCTCGGCTGGATTTCACGTGGACACTTTGTTGCGGAGATATGACCAGGCAAACTCTTTGGATACCACTCGAGCTTTATTGACTCAGTCAATCTCAAAGGCCCATACATATCAGGAGAGAGGGGCATTATCCCGAAGAAAACGAGATATATTGTTCCCTAATGGAGTTAAACTTTGTTCTCAAGAAACCGTTCAGCAAGTAATAGATAATCACCTGAGCTACTTTCACCTAAGAGGTAAGCTGTTGTGTTGGCAGATCTCTTTTTCTTTATCACAGTTTAGAAGATGGCTTTGTTTAAAAAGTGATTTTTCCCCCCTCACAATTTGACTTTCTTTTTTTTACATTGTTTTTGCATAATTTACAATATCCTGATAATCTTTCAAAGGCTAGTAGACATGGATCACAAATGCTAATACTTCCATCACTTTGGAAAAGTAAAAAAAACAGGGCAAAAATTAGGCAACCTACAATTACTTATCAACCACATCTTCTTTGACATTTCAACTTTCAATTGTCAAAGATGAATAAGATTTAATCAGATATCAAAAGAAAAGTATTGACCACATTTCTAAAGACCAGCTGTTAGCATTTTACAGCGTAGGCGCGCTAAAGCATTAGACTGGCGTCCCCGTGAGCCGACCCTCAGGTGGCCGCTTACAACCTGTCAGCGGGGGCTGTCAGAGTCACACCTGCCTGAGCCTGAGGCTGAGCCGCCCGTCAGTCTGAACGGATCCGGCACGAGATTTCAGCCTACGCCTGCCCTGCACGTGTCGCTACGCCCGTGGAGGCTTAGCAAGCCCCCGGCAGCAGGCTGGGATAACCACAGGCCCAGACCTTAGAGTGACCCTATGCACACACTAACCTCCTCCAAAACTAGCTCCTTAGTTGGTGCGCTAATATAAAAGGCTGTTGGAACACTCATACACATGCAGAGTTTACAGGTTACAGATAGTTAAATACAAAACTGATTAAAATAGTTCTGTGTACTTTGCTATGCTATGATATTATTACTGCATATTAATGTGCTGTTATTATATTACTTTTATATTTTCACAATGTTTCACAAGGCCTAAAAAGCCTGCTGTTTAATGCTTGTGTTAAATGTTCGATATGGTTTCAGAAACGAAAACAATAAAATAATAAAAATAGAATTGAGGCTTCGTATGAGAATCTGAGGGCTCTTTCACAAAGCCAAGCTGATGACTGCCTAATGGTTCTCTAGGTTGAGCTGCTTTTTTAATAAGAGCATTCTGTAATAGTGGCGCAGTAGACATTGATCAGATGGGCTGAGGTGCCAGGAAAATATGAGACCCAGTGCTCCTTGCGAGTGGGCTTCTGGTTAGTCTTTCGGGCCTCCCGAGTTCACCGTGCAGATGTGGCCTGTCGAGAGGGAGAATGTTCACCGGTGTTGAAAATCGTCAAGGGTTAATGTCCCTCCAGTTATTTATTTTTCCAGAGACAGGCTACATTGAGAGAGAATGAGGAGTAACACATGTCTAAATATCAATTTGCGTCCAAGCTGAGAATCCAATCCCTGTCTGGAATATATGACGCGTGCAGGGATCAAGAATCTTTCCATTATTGTGTCCGTTATTGCTGTTTTTTTTATTTTTTTTTCTCTGGATATCCATCTGTGCTGATGGGTCGAGAGATGTCAAATTCCACTTCAGCTTCGCCTGACTCTGCCATGGTGTTATGGCTCAACAGTTACTTTCAGGTCATGGGTATCCATCACAGTCTCACTTTTCGAAGAGAACTGCTCTTTTTCCAATGTGTCAATATGTTTCTGTGCCAGACAGGACTGAGTTAGCTACTTTGCAAATGATGCATAGCAATGTCACTTGAAATGCTTCATAATGACCCTTTGCAGTGTGTATAGACAGGGTTAACAAACTGGTAAACACACTGTCCAAACGTGAAAAGTGTGAGACGATAAATACATCACAGCAAGGCATGTGATAGTAGCATATTGAAAAATGCCATGCGTTCAAAATGTGAAACACTAACACCATGCACCATGTGGAGCAGAGATACATGGGGGAATGTAATGCAAATTCATGTCAGGTTATTTGAGAATGGTAGCTGCTGCACAGCTGTCTGAGATTTAGAAGTGAGGTCCAGCTGAATTCATGTTGTTGACACTTTAATGTGAATAAGAAACATTGTGTATGTGTTGCGTATGTATGTGTCCGTGTGCGTGTGCGTGTGCGTGTGTGTGTGTGTGTGTGTGTGTGCTTGCATGCATGCGTGCGTGTGTGCGTGTGTGTGTGTGTTTGTGTGGTTTTGTGTGCATGTGTGTGAAACTTTTTTTTCTGCAGTGTGTCAGGAGACTGTGTGGGAGGCCTTCAAGATCTTCTGGGACCGTCTGCCAGAGCGAGATGAATACCAGGTCTGGATGGACAGATGCCAAGATGGCAGCGCCAGTGTGTTTGATATTGGCAGAAGTTTCAGCCAGACCGAGGAGCATCTCACCCTTGTGCAAAACGTAAGCGAAAAGAATTGCTTATAGCCTCAAAGATAAACCCATGGGTTTTACAGAACATTTCCAGATGTCTTGAGTGTGGTGTATTATCTGTGTTCATTTTGGGTTACATACCAACTCACATCTATATCCATTTTCTTTTCCCTTTTTATGTTCTTTCAGAGAGTGTTAATGGCTTCATCCAATAGGTGAGTGTTCAGTGCTAGATTTCAGTTGTTATGAATATATCCTTGATTCCCTCTGTTCAAGAGAGACAAAGAGGGGCAATGTGGAGTAGAGCATGCCTGTTACAATATGAACACTCTCATAGCAGAAAAAGTGTCCTGACCTGTCCCCATCGGAAAATTCTCTTTTGGTGCCAATGACAACTTCTCTGAGAAATAAAGAACCATACGTCTCTCGGTGTTGGGTTGTTTGAAAATGAGCACGTTCTGCTTGGCACCAAATATGAATTCTCAGGCAGGGATAAATTTAGGAACCTTTGCCAGAACCTTTTTTAAAAACAGCATACTCTTGTATTTCCCCCCATTTGTCTTGTATTCTGTTACACCCAGAAATAACAAAATGAAGGCTATCCTACAGTAGTACTTGACCGCATTTACACACTTGTATACAGTAGAACACACACACACACACACACACACACACACATAGAAATATATGATTTATCAAATTCAATTACCTGAATTAATCATATAGAACCTGTCAGTGTATGCATCGACTTTCAGAATACATTCACTTGAAAACAAATGCCCTCACACAAAACCTTTCAACATTGTCAAACAACACACTTAGTCCAAAAAGTAACATTTCTGATACGATTTGAGAAAATTCTTGTATTCACGTCTGGTATTTTCCTGGTCCTCTGCACCATCGGCTTCAGTGAGCCCTTCAGCTCCTGGCATGACACGTGCAGGTAGGCCTCTGGACCCTCATGGTTGCATCAAGGCTCTGTAGAACCTCTATGCTGTGTAGACACAAGTCTCCCCAAGCTCCACCAACATCTTGTTGGTTGCTAATAGTCACAGCTAGCATCTGCATGTAGCTTCCTTTTACTGTCGAATGCATCAGGGGTGCTTCACTTTAATTGCATGCCAGCAGAACCCAAACCATTCTGCTATCAGTTTGTTTCTCTTGAGGGTCGAGACAACAGAACTGAAAAAAAACCCACCTGTTTCTGAACCATTTTGCTCTGGAGGCAGTTGTAATTTTGAACATTTGCACTAACTGAGCTCTCTCATGTTACATCTGTGCAGACCAGACTCAACTGCTTCTCCAAATGAGGAAACCATCCAGACCTCAACTTTAGAAGGTAAGTCGTTTTTGTTTTTTCCCCTCTGAAACTAGAAACACTATTACAGATGTGTGGCATTTTTGTGTCATTCTTTAATGCTGTTGCAGATAGCCTTAGCAACAGATTTCCTGCTGAAGGCTAATCACACACATTATTCTCAGAATAGCTCCTAATCCATCTTAGTGATATCACTCACTGGTGTCAGTGAGCAGGATCAGAAGCCCGGGCCTCACCAGGCAAAGACCTGAATGCTCTTTGAATGCTTGTTGTAGTGCATTTAAGAATACATATTGCAATAAACAAAAGTGGTAACACTTTAGTTTAGAGAACGTTAGCCATAAACCATTGATAATTTACAGGTATTAGTGATAAGTAAGGTTTTAAGACTCATTACACTTTTATCACATCTTTATCCAACAGTTTATTCATTTTACTAAGTAGGCTAGGTAATTTATTGTTGGTAAAAACGTAATAAGCAACTAATTGGTCTTGAGGTTATTGACACATAAGTCTTATATTTAGACAGTGTATTAGGAGTCTACTCTCTGTATAGATCCGTACTTTTGACTATTGATTAATAAGATATTGATTAGTTAAGGTTAACCTGTGCTCCCTATAGTAGTATAAGTATAGTAGTATAGTGTTACTATAAAAAAGTGTGCACCTGAAATAGTCTTTAATGTCTTAGGGAAGCAATTGTGCAGTTGTGTTGAATATTAAAAACAAAGACTGTAATTTTTAGCCTCTTCCTTTACAGATATACAGATGGTGGTGACAGACCATGAAGGGGACAATGCTCCAGATCTCCCTGAGGAGACAGAAGTAGAGCAGGCCACTCCAGAGCCTGCAGCAGAGGAGGTCAGTGAGTGGCCTATTGCTGCCACTGATCTCCATGAAACACCTGAGGACGCCGATGAGATAAGTCCCGAGACCACAGAGGAGGCTGTTGAGCAAGCTGCTGTCGAGGAGATAAGCCCGGTGTATATCTCAGAGGAAGCTGAGGATGCTGTAGAGGAGGTCGTCCCAGATGTCACTGCGAAAGCCCCTGAGGAAGAGGTAAGCGAGGAAATACCGGAGGACACAGAGACAGGTGGCGAAGAGGTCTCAGAGGAGGTCTCTGATGAAGATATAGGCTTGTTGGAGACAGCTGAGGAAGCAGATTCTGAGGGTGCAGACGACGCCCCAGAGGTTGGCGAGGTCATTGTTGAGGCTGAGGAGGAAACAGCAGAGCCTACAGAAGACATACATGAGGAGGACACCCCTGCTGATGTTTCACCTGAAGAGGATGTGGCAATAGAAGAATCACCTGATGAAGGAGAAGAGGTAACAATTGAGGAAGTGCTGCCTTCAGAGGAGACAGTTGAAGAAATTGTAATTGAGTCAGAATTGCCTGAGGAAGCATTACCAGAGGAGATTGAAGAACCTGAAGAGACTGTAGCTGATGTTGAAGAACCTGAAGAGTCTGTAACAGAAGAATTACCTGAGGAAGCTGTCCCTGAGGAGATATCACCTGAGGAGGTTGTGCCTATTGAAGAAGACTTACCGGAAGTAGCCGTAGAAGAAGAACAAGATGATGTTGCACCTTCAGAAGAACTGCCCACAGAGGAGGAGGCTCATACACCTGCAGAGGAAACACCTGTAGAGGCTGAATCTGATGTTGTCGAGGAGACTCAAGAAACTGAGGAAACGCCTGAAGACATCACCCCTGAGAGCCACGAAGAGGAGATATCAGAGACTGCTGATGAAGATGCTCCATCGCTGGTGGAAACTGAAGACACAGCCCCAGAAGAGGTCACATCTGAAGCCCCGGAAGAGGTCACACCTGAAGTCACTGAAGAGGAAGTCATACCTGACACAGCAGCAGTGGAAACATCAGAAGAAGAACTACCAGAGGCTGAAGAGGCGGCAGCAGATGAGGATGAGGATGCTGCCTCACACACACCTGAAGATGCACCTTCTGAGGAGTCAGTGGTTGAAGACACAGGTGAGACTGCTGTAGACGAAGTAATACCAGACATGACTGAGGAGGATTCACCCGAGGATGCCACAGAGGAAGATACGGCTGAGGTTGATGACCTACCTGAGATTGTGGTAACTGGTGATGCACCTGAGGAGGATGGATCTGACACTGTAGCAGAGTCGGAAACAGAAGCTCCAGAATCTGAAGAAGTTATAGTCCAAGAAGACATAGAAGACATTTCAGTGGAGGAGGAACCACCTCAAACTATAGAGTCTGTGGAGGAGATCACTGAGGAACCCACCACCACAACAACAACTGAAGCACCTGTGGAAGAAATCATACCAGAGGATGAAAATATGGTAAGCAGAACATAGTTGGTAGCATTTACACATTATTAATTTAACAGACACATTAGTAGTAAGCTTACTATTTCAAGACAAAAATGCAGATATTCTGCCAAATATTTGGCTCACTCTCACTACAATTCTGATTTTGACCAATCCAGATCACCAACGAAATTGATGACATCGTGGCCAGGCCTATCAGACCAATGGGAGAGCACATAGTGGAGCTCAGCATCAAGCTAAAGGGGGAGTTTTACGACGACGCTCTGAGGGACCCGTCCAGTTATTTCTACCAGCGGCTGGCAGACCAGTTTACACAGAAGGTGGGATGGGATGGGATGGGATGGGAGCCTTGTTTCTCCATCTCCTGTTTTCTCTCTCTTCTGTTACCGTTCTGCTTTTGCTCTTCTCCCTGTGTTGTCTCTTGACCTCTCCATCCACTTCTGTTGTCTCCATTTGAACTTAGAGGAAGCAGGTTGTGCAAGCTTAGCTCTAAAACGATTCCATAGTGTCTTTTGTTTGGCACACATTGAAAGGCAAATGAAAAAAAAATGACAGTGGTCATTTTTATTTATTTATTTTCGTTGTCGCATTTTTAAAAATGATCTGTCAGGTAAATACACTGTGGACAAAGCAGGAAGAGGGATTACTGGAACTCGGAGAGAGCACTGAGTGCAGCAGTTACCATAAGTTACATTTGCAAAGCTGCGAGTGACAGACTCTGGGAAGGTCTCTGCAGCCTGGAAACACTAAGTGTATTCCCATCGCTGGAAGTTGCCATCGTGCTCTTGTGTGCTCCTTCTCTCTCGCTCTCTCTCTCTGGCAGCCTCAGTGTCTTAGTTTTATATCATAGCCGAGAACTTTTGTGAAGGAAATGTCGAGCATATGAATCAGTCAGACCCAGAACAAATAGCAGGTGGTATCTGAATAGGAGTTGGGACTTTCAGGGATTGGTGTACAGGGGAAAGGCAGGCGCCAACCAATGATGAGCTTTTTGACCCTTGACAAAACGATGGTAAAATCCCCTGTACAAAAAATGGGAGAGAGGAAAGAGAAACATTAGTGTGTGATTGATTGCATGATGATTTTCCTGTAATATATTATGAGATGGGTCATTGGATGTGGATGGTCTCTCGTTTTAACAGAGCAGATTTCAGTGTAAATCCACATTTGGACAGCTTGAATCTCTAACTGTGTAAAGTAGGTGCTTGATTCAGTTTGGTTTGATCTGGTTTGGTTTGACTTGATCACTCAGATGACCTCTGACCAAAGAGGGCCTCTTACACAGTTACATTTCTGTCAGATTACAAAAAAATGATGAATTGATCTCTAAAAATGCAAGCATGTACATTGTATATAAAATGTCATGCCGTTCCATCTTGTCATAACAATATGCATGTATTGCCCTCAAAGGTAATGTTGTCTTTCTGTTGCTTGTTACTTGCTGTTTTTGCAGCCTGACTATTGTGCATTCTTCTGGCTAATAATAATAGCGTATATCCTCTTCAATATCTAGATTGAGGATGCATTTGAGCGACTTCCTGGTTTCAAGAGTGTGTTTGTGCTCGAATTCAGGTAAGTTTCATCAACTTTCTAACTCAGGTATTCTAGTCTATAAAACACAATTTAATGAGAAAATTGGCTTAGGGAAAATCTGTGTGATTTACAGTGGATTTCACTCTCTCTGTCTCTCTCTCTCGTGATTCTCTTTTTAAAAGGCCACAGAAGGATATCCAAGGGTAAGTATTTGTCCCCATTCTGAAATCAAAGTTTGACCTACATAATGAGCTCACTACTAAATATCTACATTTAACTGTTGGCAGTTAAGAGTGAGTAATAACCTTCTCAGTTCGGTGACTATGAAAAAGTGGAGGAAAACCTGAAAAGGCCATAAAATACAATCTGGAGCATGTTGAACTGGCCAAACGGGCAAGGCAAATACCTGTGCTGTGTGTGAAGTCGCACTAGAGTGCGATAAATCCGTCCGCTTGCAGTAGTAGCATCTTTTCCCAACCTCCTCTATTCTGCAGCTGCAAAACCCCCCAAAAGCACGTCCCCTCCTCTCACATGATGGGAAATACATGTGACTGCATCTGGCAGGGACAAGCCAAAGGAGTCAACCTCTCTGTCTCACCCTCTCAAAGCCCACACTTTTAATGGCCTCAAGTACTACAAGCCTCCGAAACGTTTATACAAGCACGACCAAGTTGCCCCACTATTACTGTATATCTCTCATCCAGAATGAGACTTAAAGGTGTGACAAAGCCGTAGTCGAAATCGAGGCACCTTGTTTTTAGCCATTATGGGCTTGTTTGGCCTCTGCCACATATGCTAATGGCTTACTATGGTCAATCACTCTTTAAATTGGATAAGTCCTTTGCTGACTGAGGGGGCCAGCTGCCGACCGTGATGGGATTATACGGAGAGGTTTATGACAAGCTCAATTTTCTCCGCTGTCAACCATCGTCAACGCCAGATTCTCTCGTGGTTTATCACTGGGGTTGCAGGCAAAACCGCATCATGGATAAATGCACGTTGCGAGCTCCCCGAGACTTTTAAAACCACCTTTACTTTCTCGGCAGTTTGTTCTGTAGGTCATGTAAAGCCTATTAGCGGGCAGCCCCTTTTATGGCACTGCCAGAAAGCCAGAACCTGAAGGGATAGCTTGACTGTCAAGGGAGAAGAAAATTGATCTGGTCGTAAACTCACCGGGCTTTTTCACACTTGTTGAAAAATGTGTGGCAAAAATAAAAAGACAATAACTCTTGCGATCTAGGTCAGGGCCTACTTTCCATTCTCCGATAAAGCTTGCCCTTATACAACTCTCATCAAGTTTTAGATGTGTACATAAACATCGAACTACTCTGGAAGCAATTTTCCAATTTTAGATGTTTGTGTCTCATAACAGCCCTAGTGCAGGTCAAATACAGGTTTTGTCAACATGTTTCTTGTAGTATTGACTTGCTAATGTAGTATTGATTAAAGAAGCTGTTAGCATTTCCACCACTCACACAGGGTTTTTTGAACACATGGAATAATACCTGTTTCCTTAAACTACTGTTATACATATTGTAGGTTACTTACTGACCCTGTTAGCATAACCCATAATATGACATGTCTCATAATATTTCATATAATGCTATATTGTATTACATTATATTGTTATTATATATTTTACAATATGTGACTTTCTTTATTGTCTTACAGTGGACTTGGAGTGGTGGTCCACTATGCAATCACTCTAGAGGGTGACGGAGCTGGACTGAGCAACGAAACCATGGACTACATTACCCTTCGGTCCAACTTTGTGGAAGACTCCTATCATGAGCCAGATGAGCTACCCACGGTGGTCTACACAATCACAGACTTCCGTAACTACATCACAGAGGCCCTGCACAAAGAGAACTTTATTGGGAACACCACGCTGGACGTGGACCCGGATTCTCTCCAGCTAGAGAATGGTACAGGCAGCTCTTAAAATCTGTCTTCAGTGAATTTGTTTTGGATTGGCTGCATAGAGGCTATGAATGTCATTTATCATTTCAGCCTTCATAGGCCCTATGAAATAAGTACGGTCTAATTCAGACCACACATGTCGTTTCCATGGTTAAAGGGCAAAACCAAACTTAAATGATGTAACCTTCAAAACTTGAATAATTGTGTGTTGCAGCAATATATCAGAAAAGCCCTTCATGCAAGTGAACAGTGTCATGTAACCTGTTATGATGTTCAAACATGTCACCTGCTTTACTCTTGTATTTTGCAGTGGAGACATTGTTGCCAGTCAGACCAACAGGCAGAACCATTGATTCTAATGACCTGGTGAGTGAACTACAGCTGTCTACATTCTTCCTTCTAATTCAGATACAGTTTCCCCTCTACAGAGTGTTGCAGATGGCATTGCCCATTTATTTATTTATTACAGTTCACCCCAGTGCCAGTGGAAATACTGATAAAATGTTATGTGTGATGAAATTGTGTAATAATATTCTCAGTTAAATGTGTTAAACGTGTTAACTCCTGCAAAAAAAGAAAGGTTTTGTTCTGAGGTATGATATGAAATTGGAGCAATGCACAGCTGGTGGAGTTCAAAATAATCTGTAAAAAATATGTAAGTCTATTTTCCACGAAGCGAATCACAAGCCACAACTCAATACGCTGTATTAAGCGAACTGTTTGGTTCAATCACAATATCGAAAGGAATCTGTTTTTAATTTCACATGACACATGTTGCTCTCAAGTGATCCACTTTCCTCATTGTGAGCTCTTTAATTAGAAAGGCAGATATAAATGCCCTGGAAATGTACAAATAATTTCAGAATTTACTGGCTCTGTTTTTCCCCTCACTTTTGACGAAATTGGCGCTTTTTACACGTCCCTTATTAAACTGATTTACAATCTTGTTTTGGCTGACTTGTACTGTCCGAGTCTGTATCGGGGAACATATGTTCTCTCTCGCATTCAGGTAATGGCTCGCTCTCTCCCAGGGACACATGGCTGTTACGGCCAATATAAGGAGGCAACATCTGAAGTCAATTCATTATTATTTCTGTCACGTTTGACAAACAGAGTTTTTAATGTTATCCTGTAGGGCATTCACAGACTTTTTTATTTCTATGTTGTTGATGGCCAGGATGAAAGACAACAAAAGCTTGCCATAATGAACTGCAAGAGCTTAGTAGGGAGTCTTCATGTTGTTGGTCATCTGGGTTAACCAAAAAAAATGAAAGCAAAAAAAAGCTCCATGGCTGTAGGATACCATGTGCTAAAGGCCCTTAATAGGGCAAATGTGGAAATGAGGATAATTCAACTCAAGTGCATTAATGCACAAGCTGCCAGATATTCTCATCTGTTGAGACATCCCACAAATCCATTCCTGATTTCTCTTTATCCTCGTGAATGTGTACGAAACAGCAGGCCGAGTCATCTGGAGCCAGCCACACGAGATGCAGGGAGTCCTGTTGCTGTGTGCAAATCTATTTCCTTTTGCATGCCAGTAGGATTTTTCCACTGTTCTTAGTCCGGAAAAGGGGGGAAATATTTCCATTGCAATTCACTGAAGAGGTTAAGGAGAATTTGTTCCACTTCAACCATAAGCGCAGTGTTTTGACTTTTCACATGTGTGTGTAGGACGCTTCTGCATGGACCTTTTCATTCAGCTATGCAGGACTGTGTGTATAAGTCAAAAGATACTTCCCAGTAATTCCTTTTTTTAACCACAAACCATCTCTGCTTTGCTGCTTATGAAGGATCAGTGTAGGTGTCCATAGAATACAGCTGATGGGTTAAATCTGAAGGAAAACACTGTGATGGGAGATTGTGTGTTTAGTATGTGAGTGTTTATCTTGAAGAACATACCAAGGATTGTCTCTGCAAATTCCACTGCGGAGATAAAGGCAGTCAGATTAACTTGTCCCTGGCTAGAACCACTTGTGTGTATTCTTAGATTCAATGCATTCAAAGCCCGTCTTCCTTTTTTTCTCTCATACTATTTATTGATAGATGACAACAGGCATTGCCTCCAAGCTAATCAGGAGAAGTGTGTAGACATGTGGACTAGGAATGTTCTTTCTTCCTTTGCAAATACAGACAAAATATACACATGGACTTTGCTTGATCTTTTATGTAAACACACAGACTATTCAGCACAATGCCTAATGCTAATGTTTGCCAGTTGAAGACAAGATTTTACTATGGTTGCCTTTTCATAGTGTTTCTCTATCTCTCTCTCTCCAGGACGACATTCTTGCTGCTGAAAAGCCCCCTGAAGTTCATGGGCTGGACATCGCTGGCAATGACCTCTTCCTGAAAAAAGAGGACTTCCTGTTTGACCCTGTCCATCCATATGACCCATGGATGGGCTCTCAGAGCAAAGTGGCCAGTGAAAACGACGTCCTTAGCCTCGAAGACTCGTTCACCCTGGCTCCAGCATCTACAAAGGGAGATGTTGCCGATGACTTTGGCTCGGGCTCTGGGTTTTCCGGGGATGAGCAGGGTCCCGACGTCTGGCCATGGGCGCCAGAAACACCCCCGCTGGACGAAGATGACTCAGAGGTGACGGGTGAGAGCCTGGAAAAGCCGGAGGCTCCACATGCACCAGGGCAGGAGGCAACACCAGAGCAAGAACTGGGAGACGATTTCGCCATCGAGGAGCCGTTTTTGGAACACACACTAGTGACTCAGGACATCCGCACTCACCCACAGTACACAACCACCGACCAGGCCCCCGTGCGCTGGACCGTGGAAACACTGAACGTGGAGCTTTCCATGCAGACAGTGGAATCTTCAGGGATGTACGATGACTACTATCCAAGCGAGCCAACGGTTATCTACTTTCCAGTAACCGACGCACCTTTCCCTGAGGAACCTCCTACAGCTGAGGTAGTGCTCATTGAACAGTCTCCAGAGGTTGCAGTAACAGAGCCTAGCCACAGTGAGGAAGCTTTGGAGGTCATCCTCCAGGACACCTCTGCCATTGAATCTGAAGACCAAGAGGCCACTGAAGATGTTGCTGATGATGCTGAGTTACCTGCTGCTGTTAGCGTCGAAGAAGTTGTTGTGGAAGAGCATGACTTTGACACGAACGAACAACCAGAGACTGGGGACCTGATAGTTATTGATGACAACGTTGCTGAGGAGGATGGAGATGTTGAGATTTTGGAGGAGACAGGAAAGGACATTGAGCTCCCAACATCTGAAAGTTCCCCTGGTGACATCTCGAACGAAGACCTCACAGAGGATGAGATGATCTCTGTGAGTGTGACGACCGCGTTCCCAGCGCCCACCACAACCACCCAGTCCACCCCACTCTCTCCAGAGAAGGAGTCTCCTTTCACCCGTATATCCGACACGAACCCTGATGACGAAGAAACGTCGGCCATCTTTCCATCAAGCACTGAGTTCCCTCTCATTATGGAGGAGGCCAGCGATGAGACTCCGCTGTATGGCATTGACACAGAGTCATACATCTACTTTGATGAGCCAGAGCCTTTAGAGGAGGAAGGTGATGACTCTTTGATGCTGCTACATGAACCCACTGTCACTGTCAACATTACCCATGATGCCTCAGACCTCATATTCTTTGGCGACATTGAAGATGACACTACCATGGAGGTACCTATGCCAGATGCACATAATATGGATGTCACCGAGATGGCCAGCATTGCCATGCCAATCAACCCAGGCAAAGCCCTGATGGTGTTCTTCAGCCTGAGGGTGACCAACATGAGGTTCTCAGATGATCTTTTCAACAAGAGCTCTGCTGAGTACAAGTCCCTTGAACAGAGGTTCCTTGAGCTGGTAAGATATGCTTTGCACTCAGACAATGGGGGGCAGTGAGCTTTGACACAGTCTCTATACAAGCCACAACAAAACAGTGTTTGCTCACATAAATCAGCTTGTAAAAATAGCTCATCTGGTTGTAATGATGTTCTGTTTTCGTGTCTTTTAAATGACTGTGTTCTCAGTTCATATGCCACTGGATGAGGAAAATCAGTGCATTGGCGGGCACACAACTGGATTGATTTAGCTTATTTGTCCATTATGGTACTAACTTCCAGACATGCTAACTGGATGAATGTTACACAATGGGATTGGGTACATAGTAGCTAAGCATCTAAAAATATGTTATATAGCTAGATAGTAGGCCCCAGACATGGGGAATCCGGCTCAAGTCCTACCACATAACCATTCAACCACTCAATCATTGTGTAAAAGTGAAAGTATTAGTTTAACTCTTTAGCACTGTAGTTGAGTTACAGGAAATCACCTGTTTTAGTTGCACAGGTAGAACTAAACCATGATAGGACTTCTACTTTCTCAAGCCAGAGTTCTCTGATAGGCCTTTAATGTATAGTGTTTTGTGGTTGTACAGTACTCTAGGTCATTCTTTGGTGGGTTGTAACACCTTTGACATGCTGAAGTTACAAAAGCCATTGTTTCTCTCAATCCCTCAGCCACTTAAATAACTTTCTGAAAACCAATTAGTATTAACCCCTAGTAATGAGCCTTTATGTGAGATTAACAATGCACTTCAGACCACCAGGTTTACTTTACATGTCTTTACTGAATGGGATTAGCAACGTCCTTCAGCCTCTTCTAATTCCCGTCCGGTTTTGTTGTTAATGCCCTTCATTTCTCCGCAGCTTGTTCCTTACCTGCAGTCTAACCTGAGCAACTTTGAGAACCTGGAGATCCTCAACTTCAGGAATGGCAGCGTTGTTGTGAACAGTAGGATGAAATTTGGAAAGCCAGTCCGAAATGAAGTCACCACGGTTGTCTACCTCATCCTGGAGGATTTCTGCAACACGGCATATCAAACCATGAATTTAGCCATTGACAAATATTCTCTGGATGTAGAATCAGGTAATCACGCCCATTCCTTTTCTGGAAACTGTATCATTGTCATCCATGCCTGTATGTATGGTGAATGAGTTACTGATATTTGTATGAATGATCAATATCAATAGCAGACATTTGCACCAATAACCAGACATTTGGAAATGTGGGATTTGAAGGTGGGATATGGTTGACTGCCAAAGAAATGTAATGCCAGTTGGTGTGGTGTTTGTCAATGGTATGTCTTAGGCCCATAAGTGGCCAAACAAACAACGGTGCTGAGAGGTGAGAGGGTTGTGCAGATCCCCTGGAGTAAGTGGGGTCAAGCGTCCAGGTCAGCAGCACAGTCCAGCTCACTAATCCGCCAGTTTCTTACTGGAATTTATGGGTCGTACACAACCTCTATACACTCAGTAGTAACCTAATTCATTGCAGCCTATTATTTAATGGCGGTATTATCAAAGAATGAAATTGATTCATTTTGACATATAATACATCACCCATCATGTTGGGTGTTAACTGCATCAAATCTCAAAATATCAGACAAACGTAGGTGTGTCATTTGGCACTTTCATTTTCTATTTCACTTTGTATAATATAGGCTACTGTATATTTTTTTATACAAAAAATTGCAGTCTTGTGAAAAGGTGTTTCATAACATAAGCTTCAATAAAACCACCTTAACTGCCCAAACGTGTCTCAGAATAAGGCTTTGACCACGTATCACCCCATGTGTAAAAGATCATTAATATCAGGTTATTTAAGCAGAGTATTTCCACAATGGTGCTTTTCTCAGAGCCCCCTCACTCAAACTGTGCCCAAGTGCGTGACATGGACAGTTAATGTGAGTCCACCCTCTGCATAATAATAATAATAATAATAATAATAATACGTTTTTTTTATATAGCACCTTTCTCAAACTCAAGTTTGCTTTACAGAGTCAAAGCAAAACAAAACAAGAGTGTTTGGGGGGAAGTGGTGGAGGAGGAAAAGTGTTCATAAAACAGAAAGGTCACAATAAACTGGAAGGTCTTCAGATGAGCTTTGAAGAAAGGAAAGCAGGGGCAGTCACGGAGGGGTGGAGGGAGGGATTCTCAGAGTTTAGGGATCATCAGAGAGGAACGGAACGGAGGTTAGAGTGGAGTGGAGGTTAGTGATCAAGGATCTTTGGGGTCATATCGCTGAAGGACCTGCCACCCAGGGTAGAGAGTTTTGTCTGTGCGTGCCATGAGGCGCCATATTGTTTGGGAGGCTGAGCGGGGGGCGGGCGCTGGTGCTAGTCTGGTGAGTCACTGGCTGTATTTGTGGTCACTGTCTGTTTCCCCTTGGGGACTCTGGCTTGGCTCTGGTAATCTGTCTGAGCCAGGTAGCTGTCACAATATGACAGCTCATCATATCTTATTATTGCTGAATCATTATGAGCTTGAGAGACTTATAAACACAGCAGGGTCCAAGCATTTCTTGATGCCAGCGCAGCAAGAGGTGCTTCTAAACAGGAAGAGGATCTAAGATTTGATCCTAAATGTGTTTGATATTCCTCCGAGATCCAAAGTTATACTGTAAACCCAGCACTGCTGTCCTTTTCCTGAAAACTAAATCTAAAGTTGATGTTTCTTTCCGACCAACCGTACCTCGACCAGTTACAGTACAATTGGTGATCATGTGTTATTACATTGTAATAACAAGCCACCAATAGTTTTACAAACTCAGTCGAATACAGATTTACATGCAGAATTCCACACTATAAGTCTCACTCATGTCATCGGTGGTGCATGTCATGGATTGATCTCTATCGGTCGTTTGCCTCTGTTTGCTTCTTCAGGTGACAAGGCAGACCCATGCAAATTCCAGGCGTGTAACGAGTACTCCAGGTGTGCGGTGAACCGGTGGTCCGGCGAGGCGGAGTGCGTGTGTGACCCTGGCTACTTCAGCGTGGACGGCCTGCCGTGCCAGAGCATCTGTGACCTTCAGGAGGACTTTTGCCAGAACGATGGGAAGTGTGACATCATCCCCGGCAAGGGGGCCATCTGCAGGTGAGTGTTAACAGCATCGAGGGGAAGTGGGAGGTAGAACTCTTGAAAAAAGCTACATGCAGCTGCAAACAGCAACAAGTCACCCGCTGAGAACAAGACACTCGTCTCATAAGCAGCCTAACACTTAAAAGGAGGCTAGGAAAGAATCGCAGTGCTTTTACCGAAGATTAAAGTGTGTGTGTTTGTGTATCAGAAGTTAAATCAAGTCCTTTATTTTGTACTGTTACAACAAGAGCATAAACTAGATGCAGTTACTCCAGCTGAACTTGCCATGCTGTGGCCACTCTAGGTGTCGTGTGGGGGAGAACTGGTGGTATCGCGGCGAGCGCTGTGAGGAGTATGTGTCCGAGCCCATGGTGGTTGGCATCGCCATCGCCTCAGTGGCCGGCTTCCTGTTGGTGGCGTCAGGCGTGGTATTCTTCCTGGCCAGGACACTGCGGGACGACTATGACAAGGATGACTCAGAGGACCCTCTAAGGTAAGGATCAGGCAGTAATGCACAGATATTAGCAGGGGCATTAGCAGTAGCATATTAGCATGGGATTTGCTGTGATTACTGTCTCGTCTCTGCATCAATATCCATCCCATAGAGAGGTATACAAAGACGAAGGAGAGTGACAAGGATGACAATTCAGTGGAAGTTCGTTGCATTTTATGCTAAATTGCTGTACATTTTGATTGGGTTCTTTATCACATTTATTTACTGTTAATTAGTTTCATGTATTTTCATGTATTTACTGCATATTGCAAAGCATATTTACATTATTTTTCTAACAGCCTAGTTTATCTTGCACATGTAACATTGTGCAAGAATATGCGTGCAATTTCAAATCATTGTAATATTCACAAAATAATAAATGGGTAATTACAATGTTACAATGTACAAATTGACATACATTTCCAGTTACCACAAGGTATTTTGTGACTGTTTTGTTATTGGTTGCTCTCTGATCTGTGGGATGTAAAATTCATTTCAGTTTACTAGCAATTACAAAAAAGTGTTTTTAGGTAGATAACATCTAAAAAAAGAGGTCCTTTCTTTTGTATGTTTTATGTGTAGTGAGCAATTTTGTCGAAAATAGCATCACAAATTTTCCATCCGATTTTCTCAGTTTCTATCTCAATTTTTTTTTACATACATTTAATGGTTCAGTGCTGCAGAGCATTCATTAGCCTACTTATAATTGATTGTTGTTGTAAATGAACCAGAGGGATACTAGGGCATGACTAAGAAACCTATCCATTGTGTATGAACAAATTAAATGCTGTGAAATGGCCAGACAGTCATTTACTTTATCTGTATCAACATTTCAATCACATACAGTGATTGATATTGTTATGAGGAGCTACATTGCAAACCAACAATAAATGTTAAAAAACTTATATTAATATGACAAATATTCCATTAGCGTCATTGTGTGTAATGTGGTTCTTAAGCGCCTTTCAAATATTCAGATAGACGAATCCAGCAGTCCTCAATCATCCATTATTAATGAGTCCATGAACACCCAAGTTGATGTCTTGGCATTCATGACCTTGCAACTGATGACTCATAGCTTTCTATTTTATTTGATAATTCCACTGCATAGTGAGTGGAGATTTTATGAATCGAGAGGGTGGGGACGGGATTTTCCCCCTTTTGTCCTGTTTTCAACAGCATACATTGCGTGTGCATGGTCAATGGGTCACTTAAGCCTCTTCATCCTTACGAGCACAGACAGGTTGTGAGGATCTGTCCTGCGTTGTTTGGGTCCAAGGAAAAAGTTATTGCATGTGTGGCCAAATCCCACGCTCTTTTTAACCCAGCAGGAGGTGCTGGAGCTTATTTGGCAGCCATGTTGCATTTTGAATAACAAATCAGGACATGTTTATTGAAAAGTCTCAAAACACTCCTGATTGTGTTTAAACACGGCCGGATGTGTCAGGATCAACAATGTCCGGCATGCATGCTTCTGGTGGCTTAAACATTCTCATTGCGCTCTATCTATCAAAACCCAGACTATTCTATCTATCATAATAACCCAGACCATTCTATCTATAAAAACTCAGGCCATTTGGAGGGGAGACGAGAACAGTCGCTGTTCCACCGGTGACTGGTGTCCCCTAAACCTCCACTCCCTCTTCTGGACTGCCGTGCCACACAGCTCCCTCACACTGAGCGCAGTGGGGTGTCCAGGGTGTAGCTATTAGCGGCTCATTTGCGACTAGCGCACTGTGATAGCTCAGCCAGCACATTTCACTAGCAGAGTAATGAGAGAGAGAGGGCGGAGGGGAGAGTCTCACAAACGCCAGCTCCAGAGGACACTGTATCACAGTGGGAACAGATTAACGAGTCGGCGAGTGATGCAACAGCTCAGCGTGAGACATCACAATGCGCCAGAGCTGCGGGTCATCACGTACCAAACGCCACCACCGCGGCGGTAGGCCTCCCAGAAGCTCTAATGCCCCACACCGAGGAAGGGGTCAAGTCCTAATCGTCTAGTCAGACTTTCCATGGCTGGACGTGCAGATAAGACTGCAAGCGTTATAAATAGTTGGAGACTTTGTGTGTATGTGTGCGTGTGTCTGTGTTTGTGTGTATGTGTGTATGTGCATGTGTGTGTGTGTGTGTGTGTGTGTATGTGTATGTGCATGTGCGTGTGTGTGTCTGGGTGTGTGTGTGTATTTGGGATGGAGTTGGGGGGGTTGTGGGCCATTTCTGCTGCCCATTGGACACTGCCATCACGTACCAGAATAGGTGGCTAATTGGTGTCCGCCCGCCGCGGCTCCTTTTGTTGTTGTCCCTGACAGACATGGCGAGAGCGAGCCGTCCCTGGAAAGAGCCACCAAGTACAACCCCATGTTCGAAAGCGACATCGCTGTCGGGTACAACCAGTACTACAGGCGTTATCCGGACATGCCAGGCTACAGCAATGGCAGTACGGACGTCTCCAATGAGTTTAGCAGTGAGGAGATCAAACAAATCTACGAGAACAGCCAACTCACCAAAGAGGTACGTTATGAATGTTTTCTTCAAGGGGTTCTTAGAGGTGTGTGTGTGTGTGTGTGTGTGTGTGTGTGTGTGTGTGTGTGTGTGTGTGTGTGTGTGTGTGTGTGTGTGTGTGTGTGTGTGTGTGTGTGCGCGCATGTGTGTGTGTGTGCGTGTGTGTGTGTGCGCGTTTCTTCGTGTACACATCGAGTGTACCTGGCATTTGCAGATACTCTCCCGCTGTGTGGCTGGACTTCCTGTGCACTAACTTGACTCATAAAAAATAATAATCCGTGTCTGTTCTGAAACACTCTCCATGTATTTTAATGAAAAGAAAGCATGACTCCCCCTTTTGTCAGGAGACTTCATATGATTTACGGCGGCTTTATGACTCCGTGATCTTTTTAGCATAAATTTAAGGGCACGCATAAAAAACTGACATATCTATGAGTTTTTGCATATCCAAACAGTTAATGTGACATAAAGTTATAAATTACACCATTTATGTAATAGCCACTGTTATTCTTGTCTGCTGAGATTAATCTCTTTCCCCCTCCTCTAACTAATTTCGAGGGGTGATGGCGTCATTGGAATCGCGTTTCATTTGTTTTTCTTGGTGTGAACCGGCAGGGTGTAAATATGTCACTTGCTAATCTCTCACCTGTGACACTACTGAGGTGAGAGCTCTTGGCCTAGACACTACCTGAGCGTGGGCGGTCTGGTCAGTCTGGGGCTTTTTTCCGGAAGCGCCTCGAGTTATGTAACCGTCTCTCCTCCTTTCACTTTTCCTCCCTTTCGTCTGTCTGCCCTGTGATCCCCTTTTCCATCCCTCCATCCCTCCTTCTCTCCCTCTCTCCTCTCTCTCTCTCTCTCTCTCTCTCTCTCTCTCTCTCTTTCACCTGGTACAGGAAATTGAGGACCGCATACGGGTAATTGAGCTGTACTCCAAGGACCAGCAGTTTGCAGACTTTGTGCGGCAACACCAAGTGTGAGTATGACTTGTTGTCGTTATTATTGCTACCACCTGCAAGTGTAGTCAAGGAAACGCAGCCCACCTGAAATACCAAACCTCGTTAGATATTTCGAGCTCCGAAAATGGAAGGGGGACGTGAAAAGCGGCCGCCAAATCCTCTCTGACCTTTCACCCCCAGTCCCCAGCCTCCTGTAGAGAACCTCCTCCCCCGCTGTGCCACCTTTGATCAGGTGGATATATCATTACTTGCGCAAACATTGAAAAACAATCCCCCCCTAAGAATCGATGGATGGGGGCTAAACGTGGCCAAAATCCATCAAAATATTTGAGCAGCACTAGACTGCACAAGCTCTCACAGATCACATCGGACACTGTAGAAGAGATGAGAGTCGAGACGAGCGGAAGAAGACATCCGAAACTGGTGAGGGCCTGATTGAAGGCTGCACTGTTTTGTCTAGTGCGTCCCATTCCAGACAGACATCTCATCTGGAGGAGGCCTTTTTTTACCTTGAACAGGTGTAGAGTTCCAGACAGAAACAGTGCAGCCGGTCATCGTGGAGACTAACATCCTTAGCAGCTGTGAATACAGGGGGAGAACATTTCACAGGCTGTACCCAAGTGTCCTGAGGAGAAGGAAGGTGGGTTTTTTTGTAGGCCGATGGTCTGGGGTAAGAAAGAGAGAGAGAAAGAAAGAAAGAAAGAAAGAAAGAGAGAGAGAGACAGAGAGGAAGAGAGAAACCAGAGGACTGTGGGTAGTACTGGACATTGAACTCTGGGGAGCTTTGAGGGCATGGGGATGAAGCTGGAAAATGCAAGTGCAGCCCAGCTGTCTGGACCAAGTTAGCTCACAGCATGAAAACAAGCAACCAGCACACTCATCTGCCACTGATTTCTCCATGATTGTCCTGCACTCTGCAAAGTGCCTAGGGCTGTCCCGCCGTTTACCCCATTGCTCCAGCTGCTGCTGTTTGTTGTTGCTTTTTGTTGTTGTTGACAAGCTAAATTGTTTTTTGTTCAATTGCATGCCATATTGTATCTGCTCACTGTCAGTGGTCACCAGATAAATAGCCTCTGTCTTGTCTTGTTTTGAAACGCAGGCTCCTGGACAATCGGAGAGACAGCACGTCCTCAATATAGAACTGTGGGGAGCAGAACCAACTGCTTAGAACCACAAGGTATCCATTTTGGTGTTCCAAGAACCTACAATGCTTTCATCAACTTATACACTATGAAATAAGCTAAATGCTATATGTTAATAGTGGTCAAGGGCCAAACAATAACTGAAACACTGGGTTTTGCTGGAGTGTAATATAGCATGAACTTTGATAACTGTCTCCCATTTTTCTCTGATTTTCCCCTCACTCTCTCAGAACCCTGCCTTTGTCTTTGAAACAAAAAGAGAGATGTCCTGTGTTGCCATGGTGTTCCTTATAGCCTTGGAGGAAGACTGGAGATATGGAAAAGGATGCTTAGGAGGCCAGTTTCTGGTCTCTTCTCTGTGATGGTGAAAGTGCTTACCAGTGGCTGGACATGAAAGACTTTTCTTTTTCTTGTGGGATATGAACTCTTTTTTGAATTTTTGATCTGTGTGTGATTGAAGCATTTCTTTTTTTCTTTCTTTCTTTTTTTTATAATTTCCTCCTTGTTGGATCCAGCCAATACATTTCTTGAAAAAAACATAACCAAAGAAACTTGCAGCAGACTTTTTCAGACAAGCAGTCAACCAACCATCAACCAAACCGCAATGGTGAAGTGAAACTCAAAGTCAAAAGTCAAAGCTCTTAGTCAAGCCGTTAGCTGTGAAAGTACACAATAGAATGGTCTGTACCACTTTTTCACATTCTTGTTTTTTTCTTACTCATCCTCAGTCATCGGTGCCTTCATTTGGTTCCCTGGTCTTACTTATTGTGTGTGGTTGGGGCACTGCTGTGTCTTGAAATAAGGGATCGCCTAGATTCTATCTAGCCTAGCCTAGCCTGATTTTGAAAGTCTCACTGGAATTCCAATTTCCTGGAGAATTCATTGGACACAGGACTTCAAATTCAACAGTGCTTGTGGCATGGTTCTGACCTAGGAAGCTCCGGTTTCTGCATGGAGTTAGAATGGAATGTAAATAATCCTTTGAATATATGTAATATCATGTTGTTGTCCCTCTCGGAACCTTTGGTTTTGGAGGCTGGTCACAAGAGTTGGGAGACTAAAAATGATGGCTCTACTGTAGTTATCCTACTAGAGAATCTTGTTGGTTTAAGGAGGGAGGTTGGCACATTACCGTTCTCTAACCCTCTGCCTCTACTACATGGGTAATGGGATTATGGTGGAATGGGGGGGAATTGTAAAGTAGAATTTAGAAATAGTAATACAGCAAATTTGGAATGGCATGTGTTGTTGATGATTTTTGGTGCTTGGTAGTCATGGCTGGGGCATCTGCTGCTAAAAAGCTATCAGAAATATTGGTATGGCCGTGTTTAGAAAAAATATAGAAGATGTTACTGTCAACATCATTACAAAAATATGGGTCTGTCAGGTTTTTGGATTTAAATTGGCCCCAAATGATTTCAAGTTGAATTTGTTATGCCATAGTATGTGAGATCTCTGTCACATGTGCTCCGATACTGTAGCTTGAGGACGTGTCTGCACCATCCCCCTCTGTGGTCACACTGCTCCCTGGTGTTTTTCTTTTGTTTCATACTCCAGGGCACTTGCAGCCGCCCGTCCCTCTAACTGTTGAGGAAAATCAACTGGACATGACTTTAAACGCAACTGTCTGTGACTATGGTTATGGTGGAGTAGTATGAGTTTCTTGTAGGCTTTGGGGCAAGATGTCATTGTATACAACTGAGGTTGTTTGTTTTTGTAATAAATCCATTTCTCAGAATTTTGTACAATACCTTATCTGTCATTTTCATTTTTAATGAGAATTTTATTTTACATTAGAAGTATGCATATGTACATCTCTCTCTCTCTCTCTCTCTCTCTCTCTCTCTTTCTCATTCTCTCTCTCACTCTCACTTTCTCTATCTCTATCTCCCTTTTTCTATTTCTCAGAAAACACTCACACACACACACACACACACACACACACACACACACACACACACGCACACACACACACAAACACACATGTGCTCTCTGTCTCTCTGGCTATCCCCCTCCCTCCTTCCCTCTTTGGACAGCTGATGAAGAAGTTAGCTCGTTTTGTCCTGTTTACTTTGGGCATCCAGGTCTTCTTGTGTCTCTGTTTCTATTGGCAGATTGTGATGGCTGAATCTTTTCCTTGTCACTCAACGTAGTGTATTTTACCATTTCCACTTTTTTTGGTTTTCTTGTGCTGTTTCTCCAAGAAGCAATTCTGTCTGTTAATAATAATGTGGTTAGGCCAGATTCTCTTAATTTTCTTGACAATGGAATCAATTTCCTGAGGTCAATCACTAGACTCGTGTGCACCATTCTTTGCTCTTAAGAGTTTTGCCCCCCGCCCCCAAATGTATCTGCATTTCATAAGATGTGATTTGATGAAAGATACACAGATACATTAAAAATACATTATGGTTTATAATTATGAGAACAACGGAGGTGGGAGATAAAAGAACAGGTAGCCTAACACTTTACTTGAAGCTATCTACATAAGAGTGACACAACACTGTCATGAACACGTGACATTGTCAAGTGTAACCAAAGAACAAGCTGAAGGCATCTCATTGTCTCCTCAGATTGTGTCATCGGCTCCTTAGCAGGTTACTTCAGGGGACATTTACGTATGATGGTTTAGGCTGGACACTGTCCAGTATTGCTAGTCGGCGATTGCATCACACTAACTTGGAATGACAACCCGCTCAGGTGAAAACTCATGGGCTATTTTGAGACTTCAAAGTCGGAAGCCACATCCACAAGTAAACAGCAACTCAGACAAATCAGGGCTTGACAACGTGGTTGTTTATGTGTGTGTGTGTGTATGTGTGTGTGTGTGTGTGTGTGTGTGTGTGTGTGTGTGTTTGTACAGTATGTGTGTAGCCTATGTGTGTCTGATTTTCTCATGACGGTATATTCTTCTGAGTAATTGCCCATGTAAATAGGTGGAATCACGTAATGGTTTTCCCCAGCTCAAACCGGCTGTTTTCTAATGACATTTCCGTCTGCCTTCCATCCCAACACCCATCCAAATGCTTTGTGATACTGAAGTGACATGGGCAATGGTGAGGAGTCATTCCAGTATTGAGTTCTATGTTTGGGAGTGGGGAAAGTCCCGTGCCATCGGACTGTGTGCTGTTATGGCACCTTGACAGCCGCTCTCTTTCTTGGATGTGTCCCCGGGGCAGATTTATCCCTCCCCAGCCTTTTCAGATGAATTGCTGGAAATCAGCACGTCGAGAAGAACAACTCCCCTCTCTCTTTCTTTCCTTCTCTCTCTTTCTCTCTCTTTCCCTCCCACATGTAAACACACACACACACACACCTTTCACTCCCTCATTCACTCTTTTTCTGTCTTTCTTTCTCTCCATCTTTTTCCATTCCTCTCGATGGCACATTGCACTGCCGCATGACAGCACCGTGACCACCTGCCTGCCCTACCCCTGCGCTGTTGCATAACTTTGTTTTTTTGTGTGTATGTGTGTGTGTGTGTGGGTGGGGGTGGGTGTGTATGTGTGGGTGTGTGTGGGTGTGTGCATTTGAGGGCGTTTGGAAAGAAGGATGTGATTTTAATGTGACGCTCTGATGATAACTCTGTTCTCTGTGTCAGAGGAAGTGTGGACAAGAAGGGAAAGAACAGGCTGTGGAGGAGATGGTTGTGTGTGTGTGTGTGTGGGGGGGGGGGGGGGGTGGATGAAAGAGAGTTGATGACTTCTGTTCCAACACTGAGCATCACATCTCAGGATAGTAGAGGCAGGAGAGCCACAACAACTGGACAGTGCAAGAAAGGAGGGAGAGAGAGCAAGACAGCAGAGAGAGAGAGAGAGAGAGAGAGAGAGAGAGAGAGAGAGAGAGAGAGAGCGAGAGAGAGAGAGCAAGGGAGTGTTTCTGTGCTCATGTGTATGAGCGAGGGCATGAGAAAGAGAAAGATCGCTCTGCTGTGTTTGAACCAGGTGCTGTATCCATATTGCATTCACAGGTCATGCCTATGCAAAAATGCATGTGTCCCATTAGGAATGCCTTTGGTAACACTTTATTTGAAGGGGTCTACATAAGGGTGTCATGTAACCGTCATAAGAATGACATGACACATATCATGCACATTAATGACTTATTATTGATGTTTATGACTGTTGTCATAATGTGTCATTCGGTTTTTGGAATGATTTCGACTGGTATTTTTGATGTTGGCAGGTTTTTGACATTCCCAAAACCGAATGACACATTATGACAACAGTCATAAACATCAATAATGTGTCATAAATGTGCATGACATGTGTCATGTCATTCTTATGACGGTTACATGACACCCTTCAAATAAAGTGTTACCATGCCTTTCTTTGGGCTTTTTCCAATATCACCGTATCGTGAGTGACCTTTCACCTACTGTACATCAGTATGCGCTCATGTGGGGCTAATCACTAGATACACCCTCTACCTGACTGCTTCAAAGACAAAGACTCACAGAAATAGACACACAATTGGAGGATCAAGGCTTACTTGATCCCATCTGTACCAGCCACAAGGCCTTGTGTGGGCACAGACGTAACGTCAAGAGAGAGAGAGAGAGAGAGAGAGAGAGAGAGGGAGAGAGAGAAGGGGAGAGAGAGAGAGAGAGGGAGAGAGAGAGAGAGGTTGAGCTCATGGCTGTTGCTCCACATACTGAAGTCTGAGCCGCTGTGAGCCAACTCGCTGTCCACATAATTTATCGCAACCCCTGTGCGACTGAGCCCAAGCATGCGTTGGAAAATCAGAGCAAGGCAAGCAGGGAATTATGGCATATTGTTCAGCGGCCGGCTGGCCCTTCCTGCTTTCCCCCACTCTCTCTCTCTCTCTCTCTCTCTCTCTCTCTCTCTCTCCCTCTCTATACGAGTGACTCGGAGAATCACTTCCAGTGGATGAAACGCTAAATTGCCGGTTCCACCTCCAAAAACCGCAATGGCTCTTAATAGCAGCTATAGAACACTAGGCCTCCTGCACACAATCATTCCGTCCCCATAGCAACGGCCGGCGAACACAGTCCAGGGGAATTTTTTGTTTCATAGGAGTGTGAGAAAGTCCTCCATATAATCTCCATCTGCCTGGAGAAAGTGCTGAGCTAAGACGTTTTGGTTTTTTTCTCTCCTCTCCACCTCTTGTTGTTATTGACGTATGGCCAGGGCCCTAGATGCGTAACCAAAACACACGTTGATAGTTCAAGCAGATGACATGAGTCAGATGTACCTCACACACGGAGCGAGCAGATATGTCAGCACGGAATAAACGGCCTTGTTTTCTTTCGTCGTCATCCAAGACCTCCACTCCCTGAGAGGAGCACGGAGCCCTGACATCACGGGAGTCGGAGCGGAGCGGCGCTGCGGAGCGCACCTGTACCGGGGCTCATATTTCTGACGGGCTTTGTGGTCGGACGGGATTTGGCGACATGGCCTCGCGCTGGTGCCAGCGAGCAAACTGTGAAGACTCTCAACTGCTCCCAGTCCTTGAGTATCTTTTGAGTGTGTGTGTAGAGGCTCTCTTTGGGGCTGACTGCATGGATGGTCATGGCTTATCTTACTCTGCAGAAAAGTCTCAAGTCAATGGCTCTATTCCTCCTAACCATCCCCTCTAACACACACACACACACACACACACACACACACACACACACACACACACACACACACATTTTATACAGTATACTTTATTTGATTCCACTTCAAGTCCAAATTCCAAATCAAGTAACATTAGGAATCAAATCTCCTGAACAACCCAGTAGATTAAAGCAGTTCAGCAATTTATCACGAGTAGTTACAGTACAAGTTCAAGGGTATAGGAAACATTGTCTCTTCCAAACACACACACACACACACACACACACACACACACACACACACACACACACATAAGAGGTCAAATAAAGACCAGCCTTCCTCTGCCCAGCTTTCTCCCCTATTGCCTTAGGGTGTTTTCAAAAGCCCACCATTGTCAGTGTTGCTCTAAGGAAACACGTCTTTATGTTCCACTGTTTGTCATTCCTTTTTTTTACCGTCAGCTGTACATCAGCGCGTCTGGAAGAACATGAAGTAGTGGTAGCGACCGTGTGGTAGCGTATTTGCTTTCCTCTGAAATGGTGGTGACAGCCTTATGCACTGTGGATGCACTCATGGTGATGAGATATGATTTAAAAGCCTGAGCTAATTACGTAACAGTTTGAACTCTGCCGCAGAAAGCTACGCTGCTTCAAGGATTCTCCTCTGCAATTCAGGGGAGGGGGAAACTGGGAACCGGACTGTCTTTGTTTTGGCATCTCTACGCACTCCCTGATTTCTAAGAACCGCTTGTGTGTCTGTTAGGAACGCGTCATAAAAAATGGATCAGAACAGATAACACTGACTGCCATGGTATTCTCGAAGAGAACATCACAATAAAAAAGCCAAAAATGATTGGATGTTGAGGAATATTGGATGGTTATGTCACTCGTCCATTGGATGGTTATGTCACAAGTGTCTCTGTTCATCTGTTGATTGTAAGGCTAGTTGGCCATTGCCACAGCCACCACTAGGTGGCTCCACTTATTTGCTTTAGTCCAAGAGCACTCAACCTTATGGCACGGGGGGTTTCTGGTGTCAGAGCGGTGGAAGGCTGAAGAGTTGCAGTGCACGGCCATAAAGGCAGTTGTTTTTTTGGAGTGGGCCATGTGTGTAGCTGGGGGACCACACCGGTTACTGGCGGCTCGGCGTGGAAACCCATGGCCGCTGCCGTGATAGTGGGCCGAGCTGAGCCGAGCTGTCAGAGAGGGCTGCTGGTTCTCTGGACCCGATAAAGGGCCCGCAGGCCTCGTTCACTGGCACCCCTCTAAAGAGGCTCGGCAACACTTGAGCACACTGGGCGCTTTTTTTTCCCCCATGGTGTTTTTGTTGTAAGGAATGAATTAGCTGCGCGTTCAAGTGCTTGGTGTTTTGGCAGGACCCAGAACCTGGTATGAGCAGGCATGGAGGCCTGCAATCTTTGTTTCTCTCCGTCTCTCGCTCTCTCTCTCCCCCTCTCTTTCTCTCTCTCTCTCTCACTCTCTCTCTCTCTCCTTTGTTGCTTTTTCATGTCTCTTTCATGCTTGTGCTCTTTCTTCAATGCCCCCCTCCTCAGCCCCCCTCTCTCGGCTATAAAAATATGTATTTTTGGTGTAGTATGTTGTTGCTGCGCGGCGAGGTGATGTTGAGCAGGGGGCCGGGACAGGCGCACGTGCCGAGGCTACTGCTCCACTCCGTGTTCACGTGCCGCCCGTGAAGAATTGGGGCTACGAGGGACTTTATTGGCCGAGGCACGACCGAGCCAGAATATGACACTCAGACTCACTTCAGAAGTTTTTTTGGCCTCCCTCTGTGTTTGCAAGTGTGAATGTGTGTGTGTGTGTGTCTGCATGTGTGTGTGTGAGAGAGAGAGAGAGAGAGAAAGAGAGAGAGAGAGAGAGAGAGAGAGAGAGAGAGAGAGAGAAAGAGAGAGCGAGAAAAGGATAGCTTGCGTGTGAGTAAGTAGTGGTGCTTGTGTAATCTGTGAATGTGTGAGTCTGCAGGATTTCTTTAGTCTTTTGGGCATTTGTTTGAGCATGTACTGTATGTGTTTGTTTTTGTCATGTGTATCTGTTTACATGTGCTAAATCCTGTGTGTGTGTGTGTGTGTGTGTGTGTGTTTGTGTGACAGACAGAGAGAGAGAGAAAGAGAGAGAGAGAGCGAGAGAGAGAGATTATGTCTGCTTGTGGGCGGACGCATTTCTGACAAAGCTGACATGGCGCCCTGGCTGTCATTTGGCTCGTGAGCCTCTCAACACGTTTGGCTCCGCTGCCACGCCGGCCCTGGGAGTGGCTCCCGCTATAGCAGCCGCCTCCCGGCCCTGTTGACAAACGCGCTGAAAGAAACCCTGTTGTCGCCCTGGCCCTCGGAGGCCACGTCAAAACTCCAAACGACGTCATGACCAGTCCAGTCTCTTGGCGGGAGAGAGAGAGAGAGAGAGAGAGAAAGAGAAGATAGAGAAGGGGAAAAAAATGAAAGAAAGATCAGACCAAGTGGAGCTGAAGTTACTGTAATGCCCTTTTAAAACCTGGGGGAAATTGCACATGAGGGCTCATGTGCTCTCTGTGTCCTTGGGGGGGATTGAGGTCGAGCCAGCAGGTGGTTCTGGCAGATCGTCCCTGACCCCAAACTCACAACAGAGGCACACCAGAGGATTTCGGAGACCCAGAGGGAACATCATCCCCATCAAAGGGGAAAAAATAAGCTATCCTTAATGGGGACCATGCACAAAACACCAGGCCCTTGTTAAACATGAAAATCATGCCGGCATCTCTGCTCGAATGTCACCATTGCATAATCATGACGCCGCTTTGTAGGGATATGAGCTAAACAGTCATCCAGTGTTTTATTGATGGAAAACTCTATTGGTTCTGGTTCAATGTTGACTTTATTTGGAGTCGGTGCTGATGAGAAAGTGATGTTGTAGCTCTAGTTCAGAGCGTGGCGTGGCACCCCATTGGCCACAGTGAGCTAGGGCAGAGCAGGACGAACGAGGCCTTGATGTCCCCTCAGTGGAAAAGCCATCAGTGGGTCTGTTGGGAGAGGGGGTGGGGTATGTGTGTGTGTGTGTGTGTGTGTGTGTGTGTGTGTGTGTGTGTATGTTTGGTGGGGTTGCCTGTGTGTGTTCCAGATACTGCAAGTCATTAGGATTCTGGAAGAGTCCAGGAACCCGTAGCTCCTGATGTTCAAGACGGCGCCATATTTAATTGTACCACACACATACAGTATTCACACACATAATGCCACACAAACATGCATACACTTTTGTATATCCGAAGCAGGGACTGAAAACAAGATAATTTTCATTTTGGTTCGTTCTGTGCAAAACCGGTTAGAACTACAGTATACTGAAGAACGCTCATTAACATTCCTTTAAAAATTGCATCGCCTTTACAAATTGATTTATGGCCTGGTGGCACAATACTACAGTATAGCCTTTTTTTCTCAACAGCCTTAAATCAATGCACATTAGATATCAATGAGGGATGGGTATTGATAAGATTTTATCAATATCGATGGCATTATCGATTCTGCCTATCAATCCAATTCCTTATCAATTCTCTAATGGATTCCCAAAAAAATTAGGTGCATCGCCTTTAACGCCAATAGTTCACCTTTTATCACTCTCCTTTCATATAATGTGAATGATTTTTTAACAATAAGGCGTAGAAAAAGCTTGTCTTTATTTGAAACACGGAATATAGCCTAGGCCTACATATTCTTTATAAAGAATAGGGTTGGGTATCGAGAATCGAGAATCGATGGGAACCGGGACTAGCTTTCCAATTCTCCCGGAATCGTTCAAAAGTTTAAATTTCAATTCCTAGTATCGATTCCCAGTCCGCGAACCGGAAGAAGAAGCCGCTAAATACCAACGAAGAAGGCGTTTGCATAACCGAGCTGAGGCAACAAGAAGACGATTTATATTGTAGTTGAAAACAGCCCTGTGAGAAATTTATAGTAAATGTAATTCAGAAAGACCGTTGGTTAGCTAGCTCATTTAAAATATCCAAACTTTTTTGACCCTGCCTTTTACAAGAATCGGAATCGAGAATCGTTAGGAACCGGAATCGAAACAAGGAATCGAAATCGGAATCGGAATCGTTCAAATTCAAACGATACCCAACCCTAATAAAGAATTATACAGATTTATATATAGGCTACAGTAGGCTATGTATAATATAATATAATATAATATAATATAATATAATTCTTTATATAGGCCTACACGTATTCTATACTGACATTTCTGATATTCATGACATTCATGACTATTCATTACAACTCCGCCTCTTTAATTCAGCTGTCGGCTTGAAGCCTTAAATTGTAAACAAAGTAGCATAGTTGGTTAGCATAGGCCCAAAGCCATCGATATCTCAAAGTTGCGACACTACCGTTGACTCCCGTGAACAAACAATGGCGGCACTTCCGGGAACTATTCCATTGAGAATGAATGAATATAATACGACTTTTCTACATGACTTATAGTCGTGTGCATAATAATGCATTTTTAATGTGTATGTATGTGGAAATGCAGTTTATAGTCATTTTCATCGAGTATTCACCGTAAATATTAATGCGATCGCTGCTGTCAATCCCGTAGTAAACCAGGGACCGAGGGAACTACTGAGTCCACCCACTAACCACGTGACCGCTCTAATCTGACTTTAACATGGAAGTCAACGGCTGTCGCAACTTTGAGATATCGATGGCTTTGCATAGGCCTACTGGTTGGACTGTTCAGTTTCCCCGCGTGTGTTTAAGTTTCACGGTAGGCTAATTCTGTTTCTCCTTGGGACAGGCCCTTTTGAGTCTTAGAGTTGGAAAACATTGAGATGATCAGTCAACTTGAATGCAAGAGTTTCAATCAAATTTGTGCAGTATGCTATGATGCTAACCGAATTTAGCTAGTCGTCTTCTATGCGTCATTGCTTTCACGATTGTGAATGTAGGCTACATGTCGAGGTGCGGGTGTCCATTGAGCGCTCACGAGAGAGGGAGAGGGAGAGGGAGAGAGAGCGGGCCAAGGAGAGGGGGTTACTTGAACTTACTTCTATACAGTTTGGTAAAGTTGCACACATAGTCTACAATTAAAACTTGAGAAGTAAACGTATGCTTTTAGTTTTACCCGAGCAGCGTCAGGTGCACCAGTGCGACTTAGAATTTTTTTTTGCTCTGGACTGGCAACGTTACTTAGCACCCCTCTGTAGGCTGTCGAACACATGACACTCTTGGAGCTTAATCCCTAGCCTGAGGGCGTGCCAGGCTACTTAATCCCATGCTTCACTGACAAATGTTTTAACATATTGCTGGTATTACTACCCTTACACGATAACAATACTACACTGGTTGCAGACGGCAGAATTTTCATCACTTTTAGTGAAATGGAGCCTGAAATGGATCTCCTCCTCATGGTTGCCTTGTAGGCTAGTCCTCGCAGAGGGCGTGGAGTAAATGTAGGCCTACCGCGACACAAAATTTCGGGAAAACCGGAAAATGTCCGACGTCATGCAGGCTGAGGGAATCGTTAAGGGAATCGATAACAAAAAAAGACGTAAGCTACTATGTCGATGGAATTGACAAGTTAAAACAGGTTCCAAGATGGAACCGGTTTTCGATGCCCAACCCTAGGACTGTTCAAAACTGTCAACATGCTTGAGTTTAATTGAAAGCAGGAAATTTGCCGTGCCTACAGTATATAGTAAGTATGTAAGTAAGTAAGTAGTAGCCTAAGTAAAATGTATTTATAAAGCACATTTACACACAGCATAAGCTAATCAAAGTGCTGTACAGTGAAAGACTAAAAAGCACTAGCACTATATAGCACTAGATCTTCAAAAATGTCTAATAGCGTCACTTCAGGCACAACAAATGTCCTTGCTTCATGCCCTCTAATAGCCTGACCTACTGTATGTGTGGTGATATCATCTGCATGACAGACCTATCAACTTTCCCCTAGTGTCTCTGCTAATGTAATTTAGCCTACAGACGTGGAAAAGGCAGTTAGATAGTGTTCAATATGAAAATCCTTTTTTATCAACTAGCCTAGGTCTAGCCTTCTATACAGGGGAGACATTGACTCATAAAATTTGACTAAATTCATCCTATAAGGGGTCTGGGAAACACTGTGTGGGCAGGTGACTTGGCAGGCCTATGGACTTTTGATATTCAAAGAAAGGTAAATCAGAACGATACCATTGTTAACTGATTATCTAAAATTGAAAATAACGTTTTCACTGCAGATCAAGTGAAATTGGGTCTGTTCCCGTATTCAGTTACATTCTACATTCTAATCCCTGATTTGAGAAGTCATGCATGCACAGACATAAACACACACACACACACACACACACACCTTACCCCTTATATCTGTATTTCTCTCACTCCCACTACCCAGAAACACACCCAGGCAGAAGTGGTAACAGGTGGCAATAGGTACATTTCACTTTGGCACTGTTCTCCTGACAGAACATCCGCCTGTCCTTCCCTTTCCTGTGCTCTCAACACTCCCTTGGCACCATTTAGCTCAAACAAAGGCCTTGCTGTGCTATGGGCTTCACTGCTGTAGTGGTGCCCATTTCCAACCAATTTGCATCAAGACAGATGGCGAGATGGCAACTGCTGAAAAAATTGTGATGGTCTACCTGTTGTTTTCTAAAAGCTCCTCACCAGCTAATCGCCTCCCAATATGGCGGATCTGGAAGCCGTTAAGAGTCTGCATGAGAGCTAATGGCATCGGCTGCTAACCTGAAACAGCTTGACGTGACACTTAACGGTTTCAATTTGTCAGCTCTCTGTCTTTTCTTTTTTTTAAATTTTTTTTTTTCTGTCTTTTGTTTCAGAAGCTGAAAAGTATTGTCACCGAAAACAAAAAACGAAATAAAAAGGAAGGATCTCTCCGAAAGTTTCTGGATGGAATGTCTCATGGAGACAAAGTGACTGTCCCCTTTGGATGTGGAGAACCACTGGAAAAGAGCTCCACAATTAAGGGAGCAAAAAACAGGTGAGCGTTGACACAAATTGATGGCGATGTGTGGAATGTCTCTCCACGGGGCAGCTTTGAGTTATGGTTGGTGAAGCCAGCAGGAGAGGAGAGGAGCCGGGTGATACCCAAACAGTCCCGCAGAAACGGGAGAGCGGAGGAGGAGTGATTGAGTCATTATTGAAATGAAAGGCATAAATCAAAAGAAGCATAGCGGCAACAATGGAGAAACAATAATGTGAGGAGAGATAGATGGATGTTAGGGGTAGCAGGGTGTGGGGGAGTGAGGAGGAAAACTGAGAAGTTATATATATATATATATATATATATATATATATACAGTATATATATACAGCGTATTTTATATATATATATATATATATATATATATATATATATATATATATATATGCCAACTGCATGACGGAGAGAGAGAGACAGAGATAGAGAGACAGAGCAGACAAACCAGAGACAGAGAGGAGAGATGGAGAGACCTTTTCACAATCCTATCATTAAAATGAATTATCTCAATTATCTTTCAACACATGACTTAGACTTAGGAAAGGCATTTCCAGTTAAGCAGATTCAGAGAAAGTGTGTGTGTGAGAGAGAGAGAGAGAGAGAGAGAGAGAGAGAGAGACAGACAGACAGAGAGGCGGTTTACCAAAGGACCCGCTGTCTCCTGAGAGTTCAGTGGTGAATTTATGGCTGAGGGAAGAGGCTGCGGCCTCTCATTAACCGAAAGCACAACTCGCTAAACAAACGACACAAATCAATTTCCCACACTGACGAGCCGCCAAATGAAGGGCCCTGATAGCATAAGCCACAAAAGCAAAAGCAAATCAGCCACATGCTTTGGTGCCACCACCATCGCCACCACCACCACCTCCACCACCGCCACCACCTCCACCACCACCACCACCACCAGCCTCCACCCATTCCGACGACTAAGCCTGGAAACTGGAAACGTGAGGTCGACTTGACTCCAGAACAGTGATTGATTGCAAGATTGATGACTTCATTAACAGACAGATTCCCTCTCCGCCAAACAGAGGAATCGCTCTGCTGGTACTTTGGGAAGCCTTTCCATTCTGCCACACCAGCGTTTTTGCGTTTGGTTTGCAGGTTCCAGTCATCTCGGTGTGAGGTTCGTACGTCAGCGCTCCCGCTGGGCACTGTGTCATAGCTTGACATTTTCAACCTCTCCTTCCCCCGTCGTCGCCACAGAGCCAGTTCAAAGAGAAACGCCAGGGCCCTTAGAATCGGATTTAAAGCAGCCCCGGGTGTAGATAAGGGGACTTCTAATCAAAAGCACATTGAGCGTGTGTGGTGATTACACGACGCTGTGCTCTTAACCGCCGCTATGTTGACATACAGGCGGCTTCCTAGCGGCACTCTTGTAATGTGCCACTCTACCCAGATAAGGTAACAGAGCAGCCACCAAAACGGCCACTTCGCGTTTAAATGTTTATTTCCATTGTGATTACATTTCCATACACACAGAAGGGGATGGAAAGTTTGTTTCAAGCCCTCTCCCCCCCCCTCTCCAGCCTGACTCTCAGCTGGGTTGTATCAAATGTGCGAAAAACCTGATCCCGACAGTCAAGAAAGCAGCACAGAGCATAGCTATTTTGGTTTCCCAGCACGATTCCACTGAATATTTTTGGGAGCCACTTTACCACCATCAACCTTGCGAAACCCTTATTTCTTCTCATTTTTTTGGTCCTGATCACGTTTTTTTGTCATCATCCACTTTAGAAGGCGCCTGGAGCCAGCACAGAACAAAGAAGAGAGAGAGAGAGAGAGAGAAGAACCAACTATCTAGACGGTAGATTTCTGTGGCACCACATACAGAGCAGACTGTTCTCCCAGACTGCTCTTCCACATTTGGCCATCTCTGTTTGGCCCACCTGTCTTCACTTCATGGAGCTCAAGACTGATAGAAATACTGTAAGCTGCTAAATGGGGTGCCTAGTGACAAGGCATCTCGTGGTATTGCTGGAAACAGGTCCGTGTTGACCGGTTGATAGCCCATAAATAACACGGAGTTTGGCCGATTGGGTCCTGGCTGCAGGGCCAGTTCTGGAACCCATTTGAAGTACCTACTTCTTTGTGAAAACTGTGTGGATAACACAGCACAAAGGCAGCCCTGGAAATAGTAAACACATATACCCAAATGTGAACACTGTAAACTACTTTGCATTATGGATATTCAGCACTGTTTACAAAGAGGTGAGAGTTAAAATGGGGAAAACGTCTATTATATTATATATACAGTGGGTATAGTAAGTATTCACACCCATGCTAAAGTTGACTAAAAAGAGGAATATAAAATCATCTTTTGAGAATTGATTGTAATGCCTTAATTCAAAAAATGAGTAAAAATAAAACTGCTGAGGACACTAATTTTCTTTGTGATTGAAGAATGTATCGTAAATAGATAAATGTTCTTCCTTAAATACAGGTTGCATAAGTCTTCAACCCCTATGTTAAATTCCCATTGGAGCAGGAGGATTTTTTATATGTTTTTATTTTTAAAGGCCAGCTATTTCATGGATCCAGGATATTATGCATCCTGATAAAGTTCCCTTGGCCTTTGGAATTAAAATAGCCCCACATCATCACATACCCTTCACCATAGCTAGAGATTGGCATGGTGCTTTTTACAGTTAGCCAATTAGCCTGTTTGATGCTCATTGAGCTCAATGCAAATCAAACAGGCTAATAGGCTAACTGGAAAAAGCACCATGCCAATCTCTATCTATGGTGAAGGGTATGTGATGATGTGGGGCTATTTTAATTCCAAAGGCCAAGGGAACTTTATCAGGATGCATAATATCCTGGATCCATGAAATAGCTGGCCTTTAAAAATAAAAACATATAAAAAATCCTCCTGCTCCTATGGGAATTTAACATAGGGGTTGAATACTTATGCAACCTGTATTTAAGGAAGAACATTTATCTATTTACGATACATTCTTCAATCACAAAGAAAATTAGTGTCCTTAGCGGTTTGATTTTTACTCATTTTTTGAATTAAGGCATTACAATCAATTCTCAAAAGATTATTTTATATTCCTCTTTTTAGTCAACTTTAGCATGGGTGTGAATACTTACTATACCCACTGTATATATATATATATTATATTTCTCCTATTTTCAATACCGGTTTTCAGGATTGTTTTTAATGGGGTAAGAGCTCAAAGTTGGGAACTTGTTTGTCCTATTTGAATACTTGTTTTCAAACTCTGAGATCTTAGTATCCTTAATCTCATCATAAACATTTCCAGTAACCCATGGCATTTCTCTCTTTGCTTGACTCAGATCCTTCACTGGGGGCCAGGCCAGTTGGATGGGTCCACCATGGAAGCAAGCCTGTTGGACCAGCACCACACCAAAAATGCAAACAACAGAGAATTTGGGTACAGATCCCCAGTCATGCACACTAGTCTAATCCAATTCCATGTGTTTGTGTCTTCTACTCTAAGACTTTTGTGCTTGTCAGCAGTATCAGAAATTAGAACAGTTTCTGTTTTTTTCTCTCACTCCGTTTCTGTTTCTACAAATAACATAGTGTGTACGGTTTCTGTGCGCCACTATTACAGAGACATCAGTAATTTACGGGAGAGCCTGATCCTAGCTCCTGACCCTGAAAACAACACATTTACTGTGCAAATGCTGTCCAGTCATTCCTGGCCGACACACCGGTTCTTCAAGGAACTGGGGTAATATATGTGCCTGAAACTCTACACGACTGCTTGGTAAGTCCTAATGACCGTAAGCATAGCGTCCATATGAAAGGCTTAACCACAAACTAGGAAAAGCAAAGGATCTTGGGATTAGGCAGCAGACGCGGAGCAGGAAATGGCTAATGCGAGATGGGGTCCGGGGCCAACTGTGACTTATTTCCTGTGTGTGAGGGGCTCACCGCAAACAACATGCCTCACCAAGCGCCCTACACTGCGTTTTTTTAATGATGGTTGGTGTTTTCCCCTTCTGACGAGTGTTTTGATAAAAACATGGCAAGTTGTATGTTTTTTCCCCTTTCTTTCAGTTCTGCACATGTGGTGCCACTCACCTTTCCTTGGTTCCCTCCCCATACAAAAGGAGAAAAAGTGAAAGAGGCAACTTGTATTTCTCCACCCCACCCATTTCTCTCTCTCTCCTCCTCCTCCATCTCTCCTTCTCTGATTCTCCCTCTCCCTTCTTGCTTTCCCCTTTCCCACTTGGTGAATGCTCCCATTGCTCTCCATGTGAGCAGACTGTTTACAAACTGTTGTGACAGCCACTGCCTTTTTGGAGGCTAAACGCAAATTCTCCATGGAAAACAGAAACACCCCAGGATAAGCGTGCAGCTGCAGAACAAACGACTCAGGAAAAGGCAGTCACACTCCGATGATTGTTGGCTATGCGAGGTCCAGCACGTTCAACCCTGCAAATAGCTGCATTTCCTCTGTGAACAATTTCTCACTCAGATTGATTGCAATCTAACATTGTCAAAATGGTTAGGAATCCTATTTTAAGGAATCCGATTCTCTACCTCTTATTTTTTTGCTAAAAGGAACTCAAATCCACAAGTGGTTCTCTCCAATCAATGGCGGGCCAGTCGATGTTGAGAATATTTAAAGTAATACAGTGCATACTGTATTGTGAGGGGCAACATAACACCATTCAGTACAGTACATTTCTTCATACACTATAAAGTGTTATCTAATGCATCGAGGGCTCTTGCAAATGAGACATCTGCTATCTGAAATAAGTAATGCGTGAACACACAGTGTTGTACACACAGGCGCCCTCCACAAGCATGTCTGCTGAGCTTGTGTGCTTTGGCAAGCCTTGCTCTTTAACCGACCGTCACAACAGTCCTTGGAACGTGGAAGACTCAATAAAACAACGTTCATCCAAACATTTCAGCGAGACTTAGGCCCACGCTGTTTAGTGGCTCTATTTTATGGGGGCCATTCATCACCGTCTGTATCTACGACCTGCGCGCTCGACGCTCCTTAGCCCACCGTAAATGACAAACCTGATACTTGTGGTTTCCGGGTCTCTGCCAGGGCTCCCTAGGGGCTGTTGCAGGACCTACCAGCTTTTGCAATGAGATTACATAATCCTGTGTCAGTGCAAGGCCAATGTGTTATTGAAATTGTTTTCTTTTTCTTCCATTATCTGCGTATCATCATCTGAGAGATCAGTCCATGGGCTTAGGCGAAAAACATCTTTGCGGTGGTGTCGATCGGAGAGGAGATTGTCAGGTGTTTCCTCATTTTCCACAACCAGCAAGAATTAGCTGCTTTTATTTGTGGAGGTCTTTGCCATGGAAACCAAAGCGTCATATCCTCCCTTAGCACTAGTGGGGTTATGTAATATTGGATTATGATGATGCCTGAATTCGGCATAAACTGTATGACAGACTATAGAATCGAGGCTTTTCCTGGCTGTAGCGTTGCCCAACCACCATTTCCATCTTTTTTTCTCACTCTTGTTCTGTTGGCGCCAGAATCTCTCACGGGAGTCAAGGAAAGTGAACTCATGAGAAACTGGATCTGCAAGGCTAGCGTAACTAGCGGTGTCCCCGCATGCTTGCTGTGTGAGTTCAGCGCGCGCGCGCACGCGTGAGCAGGCAGAGGAGCGCCGTGATGAGATAATCGCGCGACTGTGCGTTCGATTGATGATATGATCACGGAACCATGTTATGTCTCGTCTCCACCGTGGCTGGGGGAAAAACAATGTTCCAGAGTTTCTGAAGCATTGCAGTTCGGCTTAATTTAGCTGTCAATTACTTTGTGCCGTCTCCTGCTCCAATCGTCCCATCAACACCAGCAGACACATGGAGCCAATGCAACTGACAAACCACAACGATCTGAGACAATCTGATGTGTGTGGAAATGATCAAAGACATGCATCTGTAGTAAAGGAGTAATCAGACACACACACACAGGGAGAGACAGACAGTCACACACACACACACACACACACACACACACACACACACACACACACACACACACACACACACACACACACACACACACACACTCACACACACATCTATGCGTATATATTTGGGGAGTATTGAAATACATCCATTGCATAACAGCCCCCGGGCCACAGAACACCAGCCCTGGGATCGCTCCAAGCCCGGACAGGCGGCCATAATGGTTCCTGCAGGCCTCGCTATAAAGCGGGAGGCGAGGACCCGCCAGGCCTGCAGAGCGGCTGCTGACCGTAAAACTCCGTCTGTCCTGGCTGCACATCGGCCCTGTCAAGGAGGAGTAAAAGAGGCGGAGGGAGAGAGAGAGAGGAAAGGGCCCAAGGCTGCAGGGAGGAGGGGAGGAGACGGACGGGTGGAGGAGGGTGGGGTGGCGGGGGTAGAGGAGGGCACCCATTGGCGCACCGCATTTGGCATCTCGGCCCGGCCTGGGCCCGTCGTCCCCCTGCTGCCAGCGCCAGAGCGAAACATGTGGCGGCGTTTGCGAGCGTGACGTGGACACCCTCTCCTCGTGTGGATGTCCTCCAGAAAAGCCCCCCCTCCTGCTCCTCCCCCTTCCCCCCAGACAGCCCCTGGCGAGACTGCTAGCTTTGCCCCCGGAGACCCCTTTGATCAGCAGCAAATGGGAGACTGTCCTCAACACGAGAGGTCTTCTGTAACTAATAGCCTCGCAGCAGGGAAGCATGGCTTCAGCACAGGCCCTATGCCCCGGCACTTCTGTCTCTCGGACAGAACTCTCTGTGCTCGCCTACTCTGGCCGGTTCTTGATCGATGGCCAAAAAACTTGCAGGTGTTCTGTATTGTGTTGCTCGTGTGGAATTTTTTGTGGGTAGGTAATGCACTCTGTTTTCAGAGAGAAGGGAGAGCCTTTTACTGTAAATGCAGCTGTCACCATTTCCAACCAGGACCATAGCTGTTAAAACCTGAATCAAGTGAATAAATACCACAAGGAAAACCAAATTCTCACGGGCTTCAGGAAATATCATCTGTCTAAAAACATAACATAACAGCAGGTTGAGAGGGGAAATATCTCTGTAATAGGACACCTTAGGAAGCCTCCCTTTGGTTTGTCTCCATTAGAACCCTGTTTGTGTTGGCCATGGACATTTAGTAATGTTGTAGCTTGCGGTTTACCATATTGTTTGAAAGTGGCAGTAATGTTTTCCGAGTTTGCTTTGAGAAACCATACAAATCTCTCGCGCCTCTGTGAACCTTTGTATAAAATGTCAGCGCTAAACCAAAACTACATGGTCCGTCAGTAACAGTACAGTAGAAATAAGACTGAAGTGATTATGCCTTCATCTTACTGCACCCGTACCAAGCAGCAACATCAAACCAATTCCCGATTCAATTAACAATTGATTTGATGGCGAACAATTGTATCAAAGACACTGATTGACCTTTCACTGACTTGGTTTTAGTTTATCTTAGGCTATTTACGTTTATCTTCCCTGGTGTAACCATTTCCAATTCAACTGGAAATTGCAGTAAGAAAAATGAAAACCCATATGACTAGTAAACCCTGCCGCTGCCCAGCCCTGGGAGGCCCATTAGATATTTCACTGTGGGCTATAATTGTAAGATCCCATTCCCAAGTTACAAAGACTTGCGGTTGTTATTGTTTGATAATTTACTTTCTCTTCCCCGCTCAGAGTGACTTGTGCTAGCGAGGGGGACACGTTTGGCTCCTGGCTGAGTTACGCAACAAGAACACTGAAAAGTTGTATACTTTTTAGTGTTGGTTTTACTGGGATGCAAAGTTTGCCTCGAGGGGAAACGGTCCTTTCAGCTATCTGTTCATCAAAAGAAACACATCTGTTTTCATAAGCATTCCACGAGAGAGTAGGGGGGCCCCTCACACAGCCGGAGCGTTTTGTGAGACCCCATATTTATTTTGGGATGTCCCCTTCTAGACTTCTAGAATTGAGAAATGTACGCAAACCTCCCCCCAACCCGATGTTTTTCACCAGTCATTTTCTCGAAGAGTTGAAATGGATATGTCACCATGGAGACGGCATAAGGTAAAACACTTTATTTTGGGGATTAATGCGTCGTAAGTCACATGCTTGATTTGGTCCTGGAGACCATTCATTTTCATTTTGTTTGGCTAATGAAGTTGACTTTGGATGATTTAGTCTGATTCGAAAATTCCTGCCTCTGAGCACCGTCCAGGACTCTGAGCTTATTGGACTTCTTAGCTTTAGACGTCCCATGTGGATTAATGTGAAACAAGCCGTGAGATATGGCCGTCCAGACCCTGGCCAATCACGTCTCAAAAACACCATGCTTGCTTCTGCTCAGCGATGAGCTTCACTCACACATCATAAATGCCCATGAAACACTTCAATAAATGGGAATACCTTCATCAAACCCTCTTGCGATATTCAACATGGGATCAGTGAAGAAATTATGATTTCTAAACAACCCAGGGGCATTGTGGTTCATTGATGTGGTTCATCACTGATATTTGTATTGCATATGTACAGAATGTCTGGAAGACATTGGGTGTTGCCATACACAATCCAAGTGTCTTGGGGCTGCGATGTACCACTGTGAGCTGTGACGTTAATGATGTTATTGCCTCGGCACCGTTGGATGCTCTCCAGTGGATGTATCCTGCCCATAGCTACAGTACGCTGTCTGGAGCGGGCATATGGTCCGCAGATGCCACCGTCTCCTGAGCCCACACGCACTCCTTTAGCTTAAGATGATGTATAGCCTTATGGGAGCACACACACACACACACACACACCGTCAAAATACAGTCAAATACAGTTGGTGGCCAAAACAAAGCCAGACTGGTGGCCCTGACCAATGTTCAGACTAAACTGTTCACCTCTGGGATGTCTCTCTCACAGAAAGATAAATAACATGTACTGTACCGACAGCTGAGCTATCATAGTAAAATCAAATGCAAACAGAGTGTGTGTGTGACTTTGTTAGTCTGTGTGTGTATGTGTGTGAGTGTGTGTGTACTGTATGTGTCTGTGTATGTGTGTGTCTGTTTGTGTACTTACACCGTGAAATGGGCCTGCGGCTCAAACAGGTGGCATCATGGGATATTTGGAAAGGTCTTGCAGGGACTGGAAAGTATCTCCCCCCGACCACAGTCATCTAACGTGGGAATACAGTACCGATCGAAAAACAAGTGGCCCCCCTCACACAGAGCAGAGCCCCCTCCTCTTCTCCACTGCACACAAAGCGGCTTAAGACTCACTGGGCCTTTGTCAGGATTCTGTCAGCGGGCGCTAACCAAGCCATACTTCGTTACGCAATCATATCCTCTCTCCTCTGGCCGTGCCATTGAAATAAGGCGCTTGGGAGGCCAGTGCCTTAAAACACAATGATTTTCCTATTGCTTGGAGAGCCAGTGTTACGTAACGGACATACCTTTAATATGGGGGCTGTCATGCTTTGCATCAGTTTAATTGCACTGCTTATTCCAATGCACAGCGCACCTACGCTCGTGACCTGTTAAGGCAAGGCTGCACGAGTGGCTCCCTCTCTCCCAGCCCCAGAAATAGCTTGAACTAGAGTTCATACCCTCTTAAACAAGCTGTTTACTCTTTAGGTGAACACACGCGCTGACTGTCTCCAATTTCCTGCTCAAGAGGCCAAGGCCAGCGAGATTCTTTAAGTTATTCCAGTCGGCCTTGAGGTCGAATTGAAGAAAAACACGTCCTTATGTAATAGCCTGCCCATGCAGTTATGGTCGTGTGCTCTTTGTTATCCTTCTGAAAGGCAGGATGGCAGGACGATGGCGCCCCGACTTCATGTCTGTCATGCGGTAACTCATGTCGCCTCACCAGAAACCATCCCCATCACCAGTCTGCTGGATTTAATGACACAGAGATTGTCTCAAGATGAACATGTGGACTTCAGCCTTGTCTGGATGTAACTATGTAAAAACCCTCTGTGGATATGATCTGCTAAGTGAAGCATCGGTACAGTACACCGACACACACTCACGTGTGCACGCACGCGTGTACACTCTCAAACACGCGCATGCGCACACACACACACACACACACACACACACACACACACACACACACACACACACACACACACACACACACACACACACACACACACACACACACACACACACACAGTAAACACCATTGAGTCCCACATCTGCATTCTGCATTTAAGTGTCCATTCAGAGCGTAGACCTGTAATTGCCGCATGGAGATCAGTTGTCAGTACATTTTAACAGTTTTTCCCTCTTCTAACTACAGCTTCCCACCTCAGGCGGCCTCAGAAGGCCTCAGCCCCTTTGCAGAGCAGATGCTCAATCTCACATGTCCCTTTTATTCTGAGCCTCACGTGTAGCTGCTCAGACCTCCTCAACAAACAAAAACAAGTGCTGCAAACAATGACTAACTGACAGATGCAGTGCTAATTCTGAGCTCAGGTCTCCTCTGCTCTGTAGCTTAAAAGCTCTATTCTATTGTTGTAAGTGGCTTTGGATAAAAGTGTGAGCAGTGAGCGCAGTTAAGATGACATTACACCTGCAATCCTGCAATAGAGCCACACGTTACCACCGAATGGTCCACTGAGAAAAGCAAAAGACAAAAACATGTTTGTTTTGAATGGGGAGGAAGCATGGCCAGGTGTTTTAAATTGTTACTTCGCACCCACAAAACTGGGCTGCCAGTCCGGTTAATTTCTTTCCTGGTATGGCTCGAGGCCACAGTCCTACCAACCAGTGCTTTATCGGCTCTTTTAAACGCTGAAAACATTTGCTTGATTATTTTTCCATTGTCACGTTTATTTGAACTAATCACCGACGTCTGAGGTCTCTATCTCGGAGCGGAGTGAACACGAGTTTTGGACGTGACTGAAGCAAAAACAAACACGGATCATTCTCCGCCGCTCTCTTTGAGGAATTTAAGGGGGGTGGGGTTGCACCTGTCTATAAAACATCACACTTCAGCATCATCAACAGCACCAGTCTTCTCAGACTGTACCCACTCTAATAACAAACACTCCTGTCAAGTACAGTGTTCAATGACTATGTCCTGTTTCTTGAGAACTTCTTTTGCATGAAACCACAAGAAAACGCACAACCACAAGAAATCATTATCTTAAAAATAAAAAACAAAGAAAACGTTAATTTGTCAGTATCATCTGTTTCTACCAACCCTACCCAATGAATGTGCCCAAATGGGGTAGCTAGATTCACTTTCCATTGTCGGTAAACGAGTTTGTTCAGTGTTCTCGGAAGCAGCTCGTGGACTTGGCAAGCCCCTACACGAATCCTTAATTCAGTGGCCATTAGATCTGGTGTCTGAGCTGAGTCTGTTGACCCAGTGTGCTTTCAAACATTACACAGATATGCGCACCAAATAAGAGCCCAGTGTGTCATTTTTCTTAGGAAAAACATTGAGCGGAAAAAGACATGGAATACATTTTGAGATTACGAGTTCTGTTCTTGACCTCCTTTTTTAGTAGGACAGAGTGTCCATAAAGATTCCTGTCGACATTTTCGGAGGTGTCGCAGACCCGCCGTGCATAATTGACATATATTAGTCATTAGCTTCTTCCTGTCTGGGGCTTCAGGAGGGGTCAGCAGGCCAGTGCACGGGGATGTCCTGCTGCACTTCTGGGAAGCATGTGTGGTATGTGGTCAGTGTGGATCCTCTGGCTGAGTCTTGTGGGTACACGTTGCTGTGTGAGGCTTGGAGCGGTGCACTTCCAGGGCCTTTGTTGTTTTTGGAGTGACATTTGTCAAACGGGAGCACCCACATACATCTCTCACTGTCACACAGACACACACTGACACACACAAGCACACACACAAGCGCACACACACACACACACACACACACCATAATCAGTCTTCATTGGTGTTATTCGAAAAATGTTGTTATGTTGTTATTTCAAAAAAGACCTTCTGCATAGACATCTGCAGAAGCACCAGCAAAGGAAAGCCCACGGTCTCCCTCAAACTGTGCCATAGAGACGATGGTGTGTTATATGTTCCTAATTCTCACTCTGAAGCGTCCTTAGGCAATAAATAGCCCCATTACATAAAAAGCTGTCATGTAGGCTTGGAGCAGTGAGCAGGAAAGTATGAGAAGGCAACAATCCACATCTCGAAAGCCATAACGTACAGTGTCCTCATACGCTGTCATCCATGTGTTCTTTCTTATCTAGCTGCAGTGATTTGTGAAGGAGTGCTTGGCAAGAAAAGAGTGGGCTTAAGTTGCGCTCAACCCTGGTGTCAGCACTTTATCATTTTGTAGAGCAAGTAGTGTTGCCATCAATGTCTTTTTTGTGTTGTTGGAAGAAGAAGTAGACGATCCAAGGCCTTACGTAACCACAAATATCCGAATATGTGTCTTTGTTGGTCCGAAACTTGTTAAAACTACTAGGGGCCATTAATGTCTTTCCCATGTATGGGAACTTGGTTTGAAATATGGTGTTATTTTGAATTAACTGCGGCTATCAGAGGGTTTTAGTTGTCCGTTCGTCACCAACCATTAGGAAAGGCTGACATAACGCAGCTGAAATATCACTTAACTCGCAAAAACATGCAGTGTTCCGGAGTATGTGACTGTACATACGTTTAGGGACATACTGTACGGTGCACTCAAATCCACATTCACTCAAACAGGCATAATGACATTCAGACAAACAAACAATGTCGGACCCCAGTGTTGGCCTTACACCAAACAACTTTCCGAGCGATTTCACGGTTGAAGACAAACTCCCAAACTTGGAATGAAATCACGAGAGTTTTACTGAAGTCATGGCGCACTCCCATCATCCTAATTGTCTAGTGTGGTAATCTGAGCTGTTTAAAGAGTCCATTCCCCATCTTGACGTCACAGTAATATCAAATGTATTTAATGTTATCGTAAGTCTTTACTCTTGACTCCTGACGAGAACAATATAAAACCAGTAAGTGATCTCTCTCCAGCACCAAATAGGAAGGGGCAAAGCGGATACAGCCCTAAGGAAATATTTTGATTTTGTTTCTTATAAATGATTAGTAATCCTTCCAGGAAACCAACTCGTGTAAGCAAGCCTTAAAAACAATACATAAGCAAGCCTTATTGACTTTGCACCATTTGATGTTGCATGAGCTTTCTGCCTGTGCATTTAACACAGGTGATATCACTACTGATCTGATCTATTTATTTAGGATGAGCTGGTTTACTAAATGGTTGGATTGGCAGGACTTTTACTTTTTGAACCCGGAATGTCTGCCTCTGCTTACAGTATGACACACACACACACACACACACACACACACACACCACATATACTTTCACAGCATCAGGCAGTCCCCCTCCTCAAACAGATTCGGGCCTGTGCTGTGCTGTGCTGTGCCAGTCATGGGTGAATGGTCTTGGTCAGCTCAGCGATGTGCCCATCTCACGTTCCTCTTCTGAAAGAAAAAAAAATCACTAAGGGAAACTCGAGCGCAGTTCTCCACTCCACTCCTCCGGCCGAAACACAGGAAGCTCTTTTGGGGAGCTTTGTTAAGGGGTTAGATTTATGGTTGCAAAGGGGCAGACTGCTGTCTCTGGGGGAACATTGAACTGGCAATGGATCACACTCTGCGCCCCCCTCCCCTCCCTCCCCCACCCATCTGAGCTCAATGGTGCGGCCCGCGGGGCAACACGCCACTGATGAGGAGGGTGTAAATATTTGAGCTGGGATTCCATATATCACGGTCGCCGGGGTGCTGTCAGGAGGCCTGCGCCGGGCCCCGCCTGGGGTGTTTGGTTTTGGACGATGTGTGAAAATGGCTGCGAGGGAAAAAAGAGCAAAACGGCCATCAATCCATGCCTCGTCCCTCAGGTCTGCCTCCAAGATAAACACTGATGAAGCAGTCTTGATCATAGGATGTCAGTCAGCTCATAAATTCATACCTTTCAGGGCATTTGAGGCAAGGCCGTAAACATAGGCAAGACATTGATTTTTATGCTACAATAGTATCACTCATTGTTGTCTAAAACAATCACTTGTAATCACAAACTGGAAATGGGCATGCTAACTGGTTCAAGAACTGACAGAGAAAAGGAGTGCAGAGGTGAGGTGATCTCAGTTAAGTGAAGAAACCTGTGTTCAGACAGCTGCCTGGAAAACACTGGCTTGCCTTCCTGTCTTGAGCAATGGCTTACTGTACTGTATATGATAGTCATCAAATCCAATGGAAGCATGAAGTAATAATTACAACAAAATTACAAAAATTATGAAATTACAAAGAAATCTGAAATTACACAATGCCTTCTGCCTCTGTTCTTCGTCTCCTGTAGCCTGACGAGCCAGACCCACATCAAGATGTAGGGTCTGGACACTCACCGTAGATAGGGCTCAATCGGAGGGGTGGGATAAACAGTTGTCTTTCAAATTCCCTCCCCGCAATAGGAGAAGGCTAAACGAATCATCTTCTTGTTTTCAAGTAGCAGGATGCGTAACCTTCCCTCTCCACGCAATAGGATAACGCTAAACGAATCATCTTCTTGTTTTCAAATAACAGGATGCGTTACCGTAGCAACTTCTGGTCGCATGTCAGTCACCATTATGTTAAGCCCACCCACCGACTCTATACACGCTGTGATTGGCCCGCTGGTTTTTCGAGTTCTCAGCTCCCTGGCTCTATGGATCGTGCCTAGACTGCCCCGCCAGCCAAATTACATTTGCTGCCGCTAGGGGTGTCTAGATTTCTAGGCTACGTCTCCTGAGCATTTGATCAGTGCTCTTTTTCTGCTTAACAACTGATTTGAGGCCTGTTGAAACTAAATTAGTGGTGTAAAAAACAACTCCAACTTCCTTTAAAAAGTTGGTATACTAGCCTACTAACATGACATGCACATGAATTCTGACTTACAGTGCAGAAGTGCAGTTCCACTGTGACGAAGTTACACGTGTTTGTGCTGAGAGATTCAGTGTGCACCGTAAATGTTTTGTGTTCCTCCCAAAAACAAGTAAAAAAATAAAAAAAAATCAAGGCACATAATAGCAGTTTCATTGCAGGCCACCTCCGCAAATGAGTGAGAGCCATTTTATAGGGGGATGGAAAATCTGCACTGTCTCCAAGTGTGGGCCGATCCGACTGGGGGGAAACTGACTTTGTGCATCGCCGCCGAGTCGGACCCGTCCATATGGATTGCATCTGCAAACATTTTCCAAATCTCTAAACCTGCTGACACAAAAGCCCAGATTGTCTAATTTGATATTTTTTAGGCATTTTTCATGATTTTTCTCTTTTTTTTATGTGACGGTGGGGGCGGCGGTTCATGAGCCATATTTCCACTTGACTGGTGCGTAATCCATCTTGAGAATCACTATGCACAAGTTCATAAATCCACTTGTTGATGGCCATCACCTTGGACGGCCAAATATCTTGGACCTTCCAGGGGGCAAAGATCATCAAGCTCAAGTGAATGAGGGAGAGAGTTAAAGAGATGGAGGGAGTGAAGGTAAAGAGCGAGGGAATTGCAAAGTCATTAAAGACACGCAGGGGTAGAAATGGAGAATATTAAAGGTGTGTGTTTTGAACATTCTAGCATAAGATTCCATTCCGCAACAATTCGAGGTTTTAAAATTATATGTTGAATTCAATGAACCCAGATATCCTTTAGAACGTTCATTTTCCAACATTCCTACCTTTCATCACCGCTTGCATCAGTATTCCTACCATTCCAGACCTTTAAGGGTTAATAGAGGGGGAGATGGAGGGAAAGAACAGGAGGAAGAGATGAGAGAGGGGGACACAGGGAAAAAGATAAAGGAGGAGAGTGAGAGAGGAAACATATGTGCTGCACGAGACTTGCGTGTTGGATGACCATGGATCCAACGGTCCTCCAGGTGATAAGCCAGGGAGAAGAGCCCCTCTCCATCGCTTGGGCCCCGCCAACGACCCGTGCCTCGGAGTAGCAGTCTCAGGGGGAGCGTTGGGGAGGAGAGGGGTCACCAGGATGGAGGCCACTCAGGCCGCGAACATGTGGTATTTTAGAGCCATCTGACATTTACAAGTGTGCGTGATGTCCAGTGCATTCACAGCAGTCGAGGAAAAAACAGAGAGAGAGAGAGGGAGAGAGAGAGGGAGGGAGAGAGAATGATGGGGGAAAATGAGGTGATAGGGATGGGGGATTGATGAGTGAGTGATCGCTGATGGCGCAAGCAGAAGAAGAAACAATCTTACTTGACCTACATTAGCCCGCTGCTCCAGTTCTCTCTCTCTCTCTCTCTCTCTCTCTCTCTCTCTCTCTCTCTCTCTCTCTCTCTCTCGCTTCCTTCCAGCCTCCCATTATCTTCCACCACAACCACTAAACCTCCTGTTACCAGGACATCAACAATAAAAGAGGGGAGAGGAGGGATGGAGGAATGGCGGGTGAAGAGGTGGTGGTGGTGGTGGTGGTGGTGTATCTGGGCCAGCGCTGGTCTGTGGGCTGTCCAGGTGCGGAGGCCGAGATCTCTCCTGGAGGCGATGCAGCCGCTCGCCTTGCCTCGCTCGGCCATTAAGCGTCTCGTCGGCGGTTTTAACAGGAGCGGCGAGATGGGGACCAGCTGCACGGCATGCCACGCCACTCTGATTGATTCAGATCTCATCATCACTCCAGCGCTGAGATGTACGGGCCCTGCGTGCCTCCTGCGCCTGGAACCTCCTTCTTTCCAAAACAGTGTTCGTAAACAAGCCTGTATGTGGGTCACAAGCTCACTTAGGCTGACAAATGAATCAGCCCTCTCTCAGGCCTTCCCTCAGCTGACTGGAGCTCATTCATTCAGTTCAGTTCAGTTCAGACCAATTCAATGCAGTTCAATTCAGCTCAGTTCGGTTCCATTCAGATCAATTCAGAATCAGAAGCAGCTTTATTGGCCAGCTTTGCGTAAACAAACAAGGAATTTGGCTTTTTGTGTCAATTGTATGCAATTCAGGCTCAGGCCTTAGGCTTTAGGATATGTAAAGTGCTTGATCTCGCTTTATGCAGTCTCAGGCTTTTGGAATATGTGAAGCACATAGTCTTGTCAAGGTGCTTTAGATATCCTCAGGCCTGCAGCCACAAGTGCAGTGCATGCACAGATGCATCAGCGCTAATCGCTGCAAATCTGGCCGTCCTGAGACAAATGCCCCTCACCTTCACCTGCTATGAGAGGACCCCAGGGAAGCCCCACCAGGCAGGTGGAGATGGATGTGCCCTGGCTCAGGGGTTAATTGTATTGGGTCCATAGCTGTTCTCTGGGGGTCATCACCGCGTGTCCAGTGGGGCTGGAGTGGCCACAGGAGCCGAGGGCCGGGATTCCTGGCCGGCTGTGAGGGGCCCTGACGGAGCCCAGGTGGCCGTCCGTGTCAGAGGAGACAAGTGGGGCCTGACTAATCAGTTGGAACTCTGGAGTTTCCATGCTCAGTAGGTCAGCTATCACACACACACACATACAGATACACTCACTCACTCACACTCATGTTCATTCTTACACACAGTTAAATACTCTCTCTCTCTCTCTCTCTCTCTCTCACACACACACACACACACACACACACACACAAATGATAAATAAGTGCTTATCAATGGTTTATAAATACATTGCAAGAGTTTATAAAGGCATAATAAAAAGATAATATAAAGTGTATTATAAGAGCATGTTGTCATCATGATTAAGAACATTGCGAGACATATGCCATTGGGCATGCATTATCAAACCGCTATGACTGAGGTGCCACACAAAGCCTTAGGTGAATACGAAGCTCATAACGTTTAAAACAGCTAACGAACACTTGAATGGATTCTGAACACACATGATTATCTTTCTGTATGCATGGATCATCTGGTTGAAACATGTGCATACAGTGATATTGTTTGTCTATAAATCCTTGTGTAAACACAGTCAATTGCAGCATCCACTTGCATCAGTAACAGACTTCATTAAGCCAGCAACAGCTCATGCCGGTCCCCCCCTAATAGAGGAAATGGAATAACCATGGCTAGAGCACCAGGGTGCTGTGCGGCCATCGCCAGGAAGAAAGGCAATACTTCCTTACAGTTAGCTCATGGAATAACCTGTTTATATAATCCGAGCGGTATATATATAACAGGGCAGGAATGTGGAGGGGCAGGGGTGGTGCTGGTGGTGCTGGTGGTGGTGGTGGTGGTGGGGAGGGGGGTAAGTGTTTGTTTCCCTTTGGTGAATTTTTTTAACTCGCCTTCACACTCCGGTTCTCTGGTTCTTTCTCTGCCCACTCTGAGGGGGGAAGACAATGGCTGCATTGTGGAGGGGTAGAATGACTTTTCCCTTTGGGGAGGGAGGGCTAGCTAGCACTTTTGCTGCTCTGCCAGCCAGCCAGCCAGCCAGCCACGCGGTGTGCGCTGCGCTTGTTATATAAGCTTAGCAAGCTTATCAATGCAATGCCGCCGCGAGTCCTTTCCTGTACCTTCAACACTCATCTCTGTGATAGGTTGCAGGTGCCGTTTTGTGGCAAAAAAAAAGTTTGTGTGTGCGTGTGTGTATGAGAGAGAGAGTAAAGAAGAATAGAAGGAGACGGGGAAAGATAGAATGTCTGTGGACTGTGTGTAAGTTAGTTTGGGGGGGAAATGAGAGAGAGAGACAGGAAAGAGAGAGAAAAGAGAGGGAAAAAGTGTGTGTGTGTGTGTGCACGAGAGAGAGAGAGAGAGAGAGAGAGAGAGAGAGAGAGAGAGAGAGAAAGAAAGAGAGAGAGAACGAGAGTGCTGACTGTAGCTTTGGCTCGTGCCTTGATGGGGCTCAGTTTGTTGAGGGGACTTTTCAGCCCCGAAAAACAACTCCACCTCCGTCCCTCGGCCGTGACAGATCTGTGGCTCAGATTCCCAGAATCGTGGCCCGCTTGCCCCAGCTGACGTTTGTTTTCTTTCTGCACGTTTCTTTCGTTCTTTTTTTACAGCACCATTAGCCAAACACCAGGGGGATTTCTCAGATGGATCAAGATCGGTATCGCATGGTTACTTTGGCCTGATGATGGTTTTACACAAAATCAAGCTGTGATTGTTGAGTTCAAAGACATTTAAATGAGCCTTATTAAGAAAAAAATCATGGTGCCAGCAAGGCTACAACAACAACAGCTACAGAAAAACCCATGAAAACTTTACGAACTCTCAGTAATAAACACCTTTATTTGTTCTGATTTGATTCGTTTACTGAGGCCTTATTAATGAGATCTTCAGCCAATTAGCAGGTGGAGTCGTTTGGACGGTCTGGTTTATGGACTTTGGACGACACTCGTAAATCTCCTCCTGATGCGGAGCTCAGGGGTCACCTTCTAAACCTGAGGGTGACAGTGAAGGATGAGGCAACTGGCCAATAACAAGACTTGGCTTTCAAAACAAAACTCCAGAGAGAGAGAGAGAGGGAGAGAGAGCCTGTTTTCGCTTAATAGTAGGCCACTATTGAACACACATAAATACGCATATGCACACACACACACACACACACACACACAAACCCAAACCCACTTACATGTGTGCGCACTGCACACACACACACACACACACACACACACACACACACACACACACACACGAACATGCACATACACACACACGCACACACACACACACGCACACACACACACACACACGCACACACACACACACACACACACACACACACACACATGAATGCACACAGACACAACCCAGAGCTAATTGTCTGATTATAATGTCCAGGGCCTCCTTAATTAGTCAAGGCAGTGGACCCTGCTGGTGGGGTATTTGGCTCTCGTTTGAAGTGCTCCCATTGAGATCTTTTACAGGCTGGGCAGCCAGCCCCATCCCCTCCCTCCAGCTCCCCTAGCCTCGCAGGCCACACCAGCGTATACGTTTACATCCTGCAGTGGAGGGAGAGGGTGGGGTGTGTGTGTGTGTGTGTGTGTGTGTGTGTGTGTGTTTCACAGCTCTACAGGCACAGCCCCGTGATGTTGATTTTGGCCACCAGCGTGGATGGCGACCTGTTTGTCGCTGTAAAATTGTCACCCTGACCATGAACAGCGAGGTGCAATGTAAAGGTTGCACAGAACATGGAACGAGTGTGTGAATGTCTGTGTGTGTGTGTGTGTGTGTGTGTGTGGGGGGGGGGGGGTCACAGAGTGGTGCCTTTCAACATTTCACTCCCAACCAGAGTGAGTGTGGCCTGGTGGTTAGCGGAGTGTTTTGGTTCTGGGCAGGCAGGGCGGACGCAGGGATTTCACTTGGCCTCCTCGCCATGAGCAGCGGGGGCGCGGGGAGGCAGGCCACTCACTCCGCGCGTTGCATAATGCTGGACCAGACCAGTGGAGAGAGAGAGGGAGAGAGAGAGAGAGAGAGGGAGCGAGGGATAGAGGGAGGGAGGGCGGGAGAGGAAATGAATCATGAATGTGCCTTTCTTCAGTTCCTGTGGGCCTGCTCGTTTCTTGGACCGCCGCTTGCCCAGTTTGTTCGGGCGGCTTCCCATCGCATGCGGTCGCACGTGTCGGGGAGACGGCCCCATCGGCATGTCTGCATGGCCATGTGTCTGTGTGTGTGTGTGTGTGTGTGTGTGTGTGGACATCCCCCCTCCGACAGCTCTGCACACACTGCACACACACTGCACACACTGCCCCACCGGCCCAGAGCATCCCACCCCGCCCGCCTCCGCCCCACTCTCACATCCCCTTCAATTCAGAATCCCCTCTCTCTCTCCCTTTCTCTCTCTCTCTACCTTTCTTTCTCTCTCTCTTCCTCTCTCTCCCTCTCTCTCTCGCTTTCTCTCTCACGTTCTCTCTTTTGCTCTCTCGCTCTGTCTTTCTCTCTTTCTCTTTTGCTCTCTCGCTCTCTGTCTCTCTCTCTTGCTCTCTGTCTCTCTCTTTTTGATCTTTCTCTCTTTCTCTCCCTCTGTTTCACTCTCTCTCTCTCTGCCTCTCTCTCCTTCTCTCTGCATCCTGCTGGGCTGAGATGCTCAGCTCCTCTGATTTATAGCTTGTGTAGGGCCCCATGGAGACGGGAGAGGAGGGGGAGAAGATAAGGGAGGAGGGGAGCGGAGGAGAGAGAGCAGATCAGAGGAGCGGAGACTGGAAATAAGGAGAGGAGAGGAGACAGGGAGGAGTAGAGAGGAGGTGATGAGAGGAATGAAGGAAGGAAAGGAGAAGAGAAGAAAGTAGAGGGAAAAGGGAGAAGTAGAGAGGAGGTGATGAGAGGAATGAAGGATGGAAAGGAGAAGAGAAGAAAGGAGAGGAGAAAGGGAGGAGGAGAGAAGGGGAGATGAGGGGAATGGAGAGTAGAAAGGAGACGAGAAGAAAAGAGAGGAGAAAGGGAGGGAGGAAGAGAGAGGAGAGATCAGAGGAGAGGAGAGTGGAAAGGAGAAGAGAAGAGAGCAGAAGAGAAATGGAGGAGAAGAAAAGAGAGATTAGAGGAGTGGAGGTGGCCTTGGGCGGAGGTGCCGGTGCCATGGCTCCTGTCCTGGAGTCGTAGCCATTTTCCATGAGCAGACAGTGCAAGAGGAGGAGGAGGTGGAGGAGGTGAGGAGGGACATGATGGGGCTGGGACTGATCCTGCTGGCCACACGTTAGAGACAAGGGAGCAGCGAGGTCAGGGAGTGTGTGTGTGTGTGTGTGTGTGTGTGTGTGTGTGTGTGTGTGTGTGTGTGTGTGCATGAGAGAGAAACAGAGTTTGAAAAGCTGTGTTTTAAGTAAAAGAAAAAGAGACAATAAAGAGTGTTTGTGCGAAAGAGAAATCATCATAAATGTTTGTGTGTGTGTATGTGTGTGTGTGTGTGTGTGTGTGTGTGTGTGTGTGTGTGTGTGTGTGTGTGTGTGTGTTTTGCATACGTGTGTGCGCCTGTGTGTGAGTCTAAACTGGCCAGTTAGGGGGAGAGTGCAGGATGCCACTCCTTTCTCCTTCTCTTGGACCTTTTCTTGGAACTCCTCGGTGCTGGAGATGCCCCTGGCATATGTTCACTACTAGTACTGGACTTGATCACAATGAAAGAAAGGAAGGGAAAGGGGGGAGAGAAAAAGAGAGAAAGAGAGAGAGAGAGAGGGAGGGGGAACTGCTCCAGCAAGGGAAACTGTGTTGTGGATGACAAAAAAAAGTTGGAACCAAAAAGACAAGAGAGAAGAGAGGAGGAGGAGGAGGAGGGAAGAAGAGAGGGAGAGGGAGGAGGAGAGGGAGGAGAGAC
>NC_085016.1:26901122-26976122 GCF_963854185.1 Sardina pilchardus | reverse complement strand
GCCAGAAGCTGTATTTTCAAATGTGTGTGAGCGTGTATGTGTGTGTGTGTGTGTGTGTGTGTGTGTCTGGGGGGGGGACGACGACGACAATGGAGTACATGTGGTTGTATATGTCTCCATGTATGTGTGTATTTGGCCTGTCTGTAAGTGTGTGTGTGTGTGTGTGTGTTTGTGTGTGTGTGTGTGTGTGTGTGTATTGTGTGTTGTGTGTATTTGCTGTTCTGAAAATGGCTGTCCATGGAGGCTGATGGTTGCTCTGCCCCCTCGGAGCCTAACAGGGGTAAGAGAGGTGTTCTGATGCGAGATCTCACCCTTGGGCCCGAGGGCAGAGGTAGCCGCGATGACGCATCACCCAATGGGTGCGCTCGGATGCTGGTGTGCCTCAGTGGGCAGCTCCCATGATCCCCAGGGAGAAGGGGGGGGGGGGGTCCCCCTAGAGCCCGGGCACCCCTCACCAATTGACCCTCTTTCACCACAACACAAAGTGGCAGCATTGGCAGCGGTGTTGAATCGCACCCCGAAAAATTGCACCGAATCCGAGCTTCGATTTTTTTTTCACCATTTTGTCGTTCGCCAGAGGTCACGTGATCCCACCGCACGCCCACGCGTCGCTGTCAGCGGACCAATCAGATGTCAGCGTTCGATCTAAGCTGGGCGAAACGCGAGGGAAAAAAATAATTTTCCTTCTGCCGTGTAGTGCACGTTTTTTCTATCTTTAATCTTTTCGCAAACGTCGAAAGTGGAGGCCATCTGTGTGGCGCAGCACAAAGGTAAAGCCTCTTTCAAAACTAATGCTTTTGCCTTCTTATGCCTCTCTGTCTAGTGGTCATTTTTGAAAATAAATATATAAACAATCTGTCATATCACAATGCGTAAATAGTGTTAAATAGAGTTTGTTTCATTTGTGTCTTAACATGGGTCCTTTCACTAGACGTTGACCAGTTAGGAGCCATTGAGGCTTTGATTTTTGTCGCGAAATGTGTGGTCTCGGACAAAGTCGAATGGACAGAAGAGATTGACACTGGTCATCATTTTTATTCGTCTTTTGCGTTAATGATGTAATGCTGTATTAATGACGTGTACGCGATCATGGTGGTCCATTATTAATTCATGCCGCACGTTCTAACGACTCCATGCGAATGTATGTGTGTTTCTACGTGGTGGTTTTGACTGTAATTGAGAGAGGCGAGATCCTAAGCCGTGGTATCTCAGTGAGCAAACACAAAAGGCAGAAGCATGCCTCCATTCTCACGAGAAACATACATAGGCTTGCAGCAGGGGCCCAATTCATTGTTGTCTTAATTACGACTGTGCCATATGCCATTGTCCGGGAGAAATAACGACGCAGTTCGAAAATGAACTGGGTAATTATTCTCGCCGCAAAGTTTTTGGTGAGCTTTCGTTACAATTTTTTTGTGATAAAGTGAGTGGATTGCGTCAGAACATCATTTTTGATATGAAACCCCTGGGCGATTGGTTGGGATATAATGACCACACAGAATGCAATACATTCAGTATCTATTACCAACGTAAAACAGGGTAACCTCCGTAGTCATTACTGCAATTATCATCACTGTGACATAATTCGTCTCGATCATCGGCAATAATCTGGTTCAGGGCTGACAGGAATGAATAGAACGCGTGCTGTAGTCTCCAGAGAGAACCTACAATGTACTCCTGCATCCCCACATATCCATAACCTTCAACCTAACCCTGTGACAGCCTAATACTTCCCTTCCACCTTGCTGCGCTAAATCTTCTCTTTAAGTCTGTCTTTTTGGTGCCAAGAGTCCATGGGGACCACCAAATGAAGATCAAGCGTACAGTAGGGAGAAGACTTTGTCTCTGTCTTGTGGATGCAACATTTTTTTTTTGCCATGACGTCCTGTGGTGAGAGATATTGATTAAACGCCCCAGCGCCCGGGAGAGTGATTAACCACCGAAAAACTTCTGCAACTTGTTTTGCTGCCTGGATGGGGGAGGGGGAGGGGGAGACCATCGTCATTATTTATTTACGATAACCGAGGGAAAAGTAGTCAAAGTTGACTTGGTGGTCAGAGTGTGTCACGTGTGTACACAGGTTTGAGAGGTCGGATTATGATCACTGTTTTCCCCAACTGCATGTATGAGAGGAGATGGTATTATCAGGTGATCGCAGTGGTTGTGTAATCTCATTGCAGTCATGATGTTATTGAGTGGCCTACTGGAGGTTTCCATTTTCTAAATGTGCCTAGGGCAATATACATTTTGTCACATCAACATAACGTGCATCAGTTCATTTGGCTTGCTTTATGGAAAAAAGGTTGCATCTCACAGCTGCAAGAAATAGAATACCAGATTAGTGTTTCCCAAAAGTGGGTGGATGCCAACATTAAAGAATTTGTGCTGCCACACAAATAAAAGTAAACAGCATTGGCAGTGATTTGATGCAGCATGCTTATGGGTCTTGTGGGACCTTGACTGCTTGCCTTCAATGTGGGTATTTTTGTCTTTATCTCTCATGCAGTTTTGATCTTAAGGTCGGGATGAGAGATCCAGTGGAAGCAAATCCTTCTTCAGCATTAGAGCCTGTCCCGACCGGAGTGTTGTAAGAGGCTTTGCATGAGCTGAGTGTTTGCACATCCAGACACCAGATCCGACCTCGATCCGGCCCAAATCTGGTCCACATCTGCTCCGGACCCGCAGTAGTCGTCTGTGGCTATCCATTCACCTGTCACCAACGCGTTTCAAGTCGGGCAGAGCAAGGTCAAACAGGGTGCCAGAATTGCCACCTTTAGTGCATTACACCTGAGAGAGCCATCAGTCGTGGCACTATAAAACCATCGCTTTTTAACACCCTGGAACCCTTCAGCAATTCCTGGAACCCAAGAGGTTATTGCAGTCGACGATTAGAGGTAGAAGTTTTCTTGCTCCGGTTAGCTATCAACGAAGTCACATAGTTCCAATTGTTTGAGCAGACGTTAGTTTAAATCTTGCTGGCCTCTGGTATTTTGGCTGCTCTGATACTATAGAATTGCAATCTGCTTTGATTAAGGATTGCATTTTTACATTTATGCTTTTTTATTTTATTCAGGATTAGATTTGGACACCAACACTCTGACCTTTGGATCACAAAATAAATGTTGTTGCTGCCATGTGTCCTCATAAGTCCACATAAGTTTATTATGTTTAGGTGCTCTTCTTATTTATTGCACAAAGGTGCTTCCAATCAAGTGTTGAAGTGAACCAACTCAACAACCAAACCGGTATAACCCTAGACTCAGTCAATGGGATTTGAATAAGTCATAGCCTAGTGTCAGGTTTTATGTAACGGGAATGCTCTTTGACAGATCAGTTGTCAGACAGTCACCTGTACACTGCCTTGCCTGACAGGGTCAAGGCCTACAGCAGAACTGACGAGGCCCTCAGAGAAGTCCTCAGGCTCTCTCCCTCTCTCGCTGCACTTGTTTTGTTACGAGGGGTTGTTAGTATTGACTTTTTGCTCCGTGGATCTCCGTGCACTTGGCTGGCTCTGAAAGGGCCGCCCCATTGCTCATTGTCAGAGGCTCTGCATACCGCAGGCCTGAAGTATTAAAACTGAATCACAGCGAGGAAGAGAGAAGAAAAGAGCTCCTTTGCGCTCTCTCTCTCTTTCTCTCTCTCTCTCTCTCTCTCTTTCTCTCTCTCCTCTCTCTGTCTCTTTCTTCCTCTTCCCTTTAACATCGCTGCGCAGTCTGCAGTGCAGAGCAGCAGAGTTGAAAGGGGGGGGGGGGGTTAGGAGTGCGAGCGAGAGCGTGGGGGCTGGAGAAAGAGAAGGGAGGGAGGAAAAAAAGGGAGCGTTTTTGCGGAGCGGTGCTCAGTCGAGCGCGAAGCGTGCTTAATTCGATAGCCGCCACAGAGGAAGGGGGCAGAAGCTCTTTAGCAGAAGGCTTGACCCACTTTCCCCATCAGATGTCACCTCCGTGAGAAGCGGCACTCGCTCACTAGCAGTGATGGTGTGCGCACTACACACATAGAGAGAATGAGAGAGAGAGAGAGAGAGAGAGAGAGAGAGAGCGAGGCTGTGCTCTTGCAGCTCAATTAGCACAATGGTAAATGTGTGTGTGTGTGTGTGTGTGTGTGTGTGTGTGTGTGTGTGTCTATGTCGGTAAACGACAAGGAGACAGTTAACATCTCCTGTCCTGTTAAGACAGAGGAATAAGGGAAGGTAGATAATGAGGGAGGGAGAGAGAAGAAGAGGCAGAGAGGAGGAAGGGGGAGAGAGAGAAGCGGGGAGGATAGGACGAGGAAGCAGTCTTTGAGTAGGCCATGCCTGGAAGCTGGCGTTTGTTCAAACATGAGGCCATTTTGTTTGTGCAGAGACGTTGGAATATGCACCCCCCTCCCTTGCTCTACACACACACACACACACACACACACACACATTCAGAAATACACATTAGCTAAACATGTCTGCAATGTTTAAGATGGGATGAATGTTTAAAATAGGATGGGATGTTTTAACATAGAAAAATTTCACCGGAAACGGTACATTTTCCCTCCATTTCATCCTTATTTTCCTCTTTTGTGGCAGCCATTTTCACCAGCATTAACACTAAGGCCACTCGGCTACAGTGCAAGAAAGCAGTCCTCTAGATGGACGCCATCCCATCCCATAATACCGCCCTCAGCCCCGGGGCAACAGTGCTGTAATGCAGCGGCTTTGATTTCTTCATCATGCTCGCTCTCTCTCTCTCTCTCTCTCTCTCTCTCTCTCTCTCTCTCTCTCTCCCCTCTCTCTCTCTCTCTGGCTGGACCCACAGTAGTCATCTGGGGCTGCTTGTTTTGTGGATTATTTCTCGGCGCTGGCTACGTTGCCCTCCAACCTCTGGATGGTCTTAACCCCGGATTAGGGCTTTATGTAATCCCAGCATCCTCTGAGAGATTGGAGGAGGACAGCTGGCAACAACAGTGCCGATCCCCATCTCTATCCACTCTCCCCTGCCCTCTCCGCGCCTTCTTACCGGACACCATTGAAGTCCAGACTGCTCTGGGAGCTGCAGTAGCAGTGACTGATGATGGCGGTGATGGATGGGTGTTTATGATTGTTTGTGAAGGAGCATTTTTGTGGGGCAACACCAGTCCCAAAAAAACGTGGGGGTTGTGGGCTCTGGCAGACTTGTGTGAACTAACCAAGATGGATGGCTTTGAAGAACAATAGAGATAGCCATGGCGGCCATGGTTTGAGGTTGTTGACATTGCGTCTCTATCAGATGCAACTCTTTACAGTCTGTGTTGTTGTAAACAATGAGGACACATCATTGTTGTTTTATCCATATCTCAGTGCTACATGAAATACTCACCGGCTCATTCACTAGGCCTCACAGATTTACTAAGATGGTATTATCGCAGGCTTAATACTCTTACATGAAAAAATGCGTATTTCCATATCTCCTCTCAAAGCAAACATCCATACATCCATGTCGTCATGATCCAATTGGGTAGTATGATTAGACTACTCCCCCTTGTGGTTCAGTCTGGTATAAAATGGGAGATGATGCTTTGAGATGTGTAAGTTCCTAAAATGGTGTACTCTATCCATTTCATAAGAGGCACAATAGCACTTGTAAGACATTGTGTATATGGGCAAAGCAGCATACAATGCAAATGTAGATGTGTTTATTATATATCACCTTAACGTTGGCCTGTCAATCTTGTTCGTTGCAGGTGACTGGTTGGCTGTCCTTCCCATCACTCACTCTCTGGCCCTATCGGATCCCTCTTCACGTGACCACACCCAGCCCTTCTCAACCGACCCCATGATGGAACCTGCCAAAGTCCAGTCCGAAGGCGGGCTGAATGTCACCCTCACCATCCGGCTCCTCATGCATGGCAAGGTAAGCACAAGTTTGTTGTTTGTTTGTTTGTTTGTTTGTTTGTTTATTGACAAAATTAAAGACAAATCATAGTTAAATGGAACAATGTATGCATGCTGATCTGACCCATGTAATGAGAGTATTTTGTAATCGATTTGTTCATCTGCTTGATATTTTGCAGGAGGTTGGTAGCATCATTGGAAAGGTAAATGACAGCTTTTGTAGAATGTAACTTATTTACATATTACAGTACATATAGTTTACCAAGAACCTAAGATTTGAATGATTGAACAGTCCAGTCACTCTGCTGATTTTCTCTCTCCAGAAAGGAGAAACAGTCAAGAAAATGCGTGAGGAGGTAAGACCAGCCTGCACTGTGTCATACTTACTTTATCAGTGTGATAATATGGTCAACAGGCTATTTTTTGCATGCTTAAAAACTGTATTGTGTGTGTTTAAACATGTGCTTAAAGCTCATTGACCAGAGTTGAATTGAGTTGAATTGAACAGAGTTGAATTGAACTGAGTTGAATAACAGCCTGCATTCCTATGGTTCTTGTGTAGAGTGGAGCCCGCATCAACATTTCAGAAGGGAACTGCCCAGAGAGGATAGTGACCATCACCGGCCCCACTGATGCCATCTTTAAGGCCTTTGCCATGATCGCCTACAAGTTTGAAGAGGTACCTTTATGCAGTTGCTTTATTTCACATAAGGGGAAATGGCCGCTGAGGTGTCCCAGTAAATTGCAAAATGAATGAGTGAGGCAGAGACAGAGAGTTTCCATTAATTGTATATTTAAAACAAGCATATCTAATTATTGTAAAGGGATTATATTTAAATGAACTTTTATTTGACCGTCTGTCTATAAAAAAAAGCATTCAGCTACAGTAAATGATGTGTGCTAATTGTTTGATTTCATTGTACTGTAAGAGCCTTTTTATAACTGCTTTGTGAAATAGCATTGGCTTGAAAAAGTTGGTTTCACTATAGCTGATAGTTTTGAGAATGATGCTTTGTCTTTTTTGTGCTAAGATGAAGAACCTGTCTCTAAGTAGAACATTCGCTATTTTTGTTATGGAGGCATGCCATGAAGAAGTTAATTGCCCCATTTTTTAAGTCTGTTCTGAGTTGAGCAAAGAGCCAAGAATGCTGTGTCATGCAACTGTTCTGAGCATTATGGAGGAGCTGGTGATCTGGAATGTTCCATTTTGTGTCGTCCCTCAGGACATCATCAACTCCATGAGCAACAGCCCTGCCACCAGCAAACCACCTGTCACCCTGCGCCTAGTGGTCCCGGCCAGCCAGTGCGGTTCCCTCATCGGGAAAGGGGGCTCCAAGATTAAGGAGATGAGAGAGGTAAGGGGTGTGTGGGTGTGTGTGTGTGTGTGTGTGTGTGTGTGTGTGTTAACAGGTATCAAACAATAGTAGTCTATAAGGCTTTATTGTTCTCAGGTAGACAGGCTCAGCATGGTATGCCTTCAGGCTTCTAGAAAGTGTGGATTTTCTATTTGAACGGAAAGCAACACCCTGCAGATTTAGAAGATACACCATGTAGTTTTTGTCATCAATAAAAGAAGAGGTTCATGGAGAGTTCACGGCGAACAGAAAACTGTTTGCAAACCTTCACAAATGTTCACCTATGGTTGCGAATTTGAACACACCCATGATTGCCCCCTGTGTAGCCTGGGTGTAATAAAGTTCAACTTGAAGCTCCGTGTGTGGCTGTAGCTCACGTTTGCTGGTGTTCTCTCCCCAGTCCACGGGAGCCCAGGTGCAGGTGGCGGGGGACATGCTGCCCAACTCCACAGAGAGAGCAGTCACCATCTCGGGCACGCCAGAGGCCATCATCCAGTGTGTCAAGCAGATCTGCGTGGTGATGCTGGAGGTATTGGGCTGTGTGTGTGTGTGTGTGTGTGTGTGTGTGTGTGTGTGTGTGTGTGTGTGTGTGTGTGTGTGTGTGTGTGTGTGTGTGTGTGTGTGTGTGTGTGTGTGTGTGTGTGTGTGTGTGTGTGTGTGTGTGTGTGTGTGTGTGTGTGTGTGTGTGTGAACGTCTATCTATGGTCCTAATGGAAGACATCTCAAGTGCTAGTGGTTAATAGCAGTAATCACATAGAAGAGCCCATAGAGACTTGATCTTCTCAAATTGACCGGCAGTTTCAGACAAGCTTGTTGAAAAGGATGTACTTTCAGTATCAGTAAGGACACTCTTTAGCCTTGCAGTTCTTTGAACAGATGTTCCCTCTTTTTAATGCATACTGTATGTCTCTCTAATAGCAAATGCACATTAAATGCAACATGCATTATTTGTAGGATTTTTATTAAGAATCCATTTCATAACATGCTGAAAATTGTCTAAATATGTGGGGGTGGGATGAAGACAATTCTTTATTAAATGTTACATTTTAGTTTTGATATTGTATGACATAATAGTCCTTGTTACTTTGTATCTACAGTACACTCAATGCAGTTCATGTCAACACATTATCTCTCAATCTATAGCAGCACTTTGATACTATGCACCTACATGAGCCCAAACCTGCCCCTTCTCCTGACTCTAACCCTGACCCTGGTTTTATGTAATGACACAGTATCAAAGTGCCAGTGCTTACCAATGCGTAATGTGCCATACATACAGCATCTAAATGGGGCAGTGGTAGCACTGTGGCTAAGTAGCCTAAAGGTTGTGGGTTCAATACCCAGCGTCCACTGTTGTGCCGTTAACCCCGAGTTGCTCTGGGCACAATGGCCCTTGTAATATGATTGACACGTCTAAGACTTATTAATAAATGAATTCATGTAAAGGTAAATCTAAAGGCACAGTTACACTGCAACAAGGGCTATGCACCACAAAGTAAAACTTAAAGGGAACCATTGTGTTATCCTTTCACCAGTGTTAACATCTGATTGCCCAGATACAGATGGAACCAGATCCACAGCTTTTCTTTGCTCTTTCTCTCTCTCTCTCTTTCTCTTTTGGTCCCTCCATCCCCTCAGTTTATCAAGTCCCTCTCTCTGACATGGACCTATCAATTAATACTGTGTCTGCCTTTTGCCCTTCTCTCTCTCTCTCTCTCTCTCTCCATCTCTTCACCCCCTCTCTCTCTCCTCTCCTCCCTCGCTCTCTCCGGCTCCGTGTCCCTCCCCCTCCTTGGGTTTGCTCCTGTCCGCGCCTCTCTAAGTCCCCCCCCAAAGGTGCCACTATCCCCTACCGGCCCAAGCCTGCCGCTGCCCCCGTCATCTTCACCGGCGGCCAGGTGAGGGCGGCCGACCCTCTGGCTGCCTCGTCCACAGCCAACCTCAGCCTGCTGCTTCAGCACCAGCCACTGCCTGTGAGTACCACAGACACACTACTACACATGTGCAGGCAGACACACACACATATACAGTACACACACACACACACACACACACCATGCACACACTTGCACTCACACTTGCGTTCACACCTTACACAATTTGATAAACATGCACACATGCATACACACTCACACACACACACACACACACACACACACATAAACACTCACACAAACACTCACTCACACAATTGCAGAACCTATAATTGTTTGTCACTCAAAAAAATAAAATATGTAGATACTTCATGCACAAAGGTGTATTACTTCTTCAGTCTCCAAGTGCCAACTGACATGCTGTCTGATCTCCCCCTCCCCTCTACATCTCTCTCTCTTTGTCTACTGGCTTTATTCTCTCTCTTTCTTCCCTCTCTCCCTCTTCCACTCTGCATCCTTCCATTTCTCTGGATCAGCAGGCTTACACCATTCAGGGACAGTATGCCATTCCACACCCAGACGTGAGTTTCCTCCTCCTCTGACACACACACTGATGCCTTTGACTATGACCAGCCGTCTGCATGCCTCTTCTTTTTGGACTTCCTCCCGTATTAATATTCATCATAATATTAATAGCGCATTTCTGAGATGTGATAATTTGTCTGTCAGAGCCGAATTAGATCTCTGCCCTCCAGAACTTGACGGGACATGGCTTGAGGGAGATCTGTGAGGAAAGATTGCCCACCCATGCATAGAACTGGGTCGAATTGATCATTAATCTTTAAACGCCTTCGATGTTTCGCCAATGATAGAGGATTGAGGTGCAGAGCGAATCGGACCCTCCTCCCCCTAACCCAACACTAGCTTTAGCACTTGGCGCCTCAGTAGGCTTCATATCTCCGTTCAGGCCAAGTCTTTACCAAAGTTTCCTCTAGCGTTTTGACTCTTCTTTCTTTTCTCTGTCTGTTTGTCTTTCTTTCTCTCTGTCTCTCTTTCTCTGTCTGTCTGTCGCTCTTGCTTTCTCCTCCTTCACCACAACGTTCCACAACTTCTCCTCACTCTATCCCTCCTCTCTTTTTCTTGCTCTCTCTCTGCCTTTGTCTGTCTCTCCTTTTCTCTCTTTGTCTTTCTTTCTTTCTTTCTTTCTTTCTCTCTTTCTTTCTGCCATTCTCTCTTTATCGCTCTCGTTCTCTCAATCTCTCTCTCTCTCGTTTTCTCTGTCTCGTTCTCTCTCTCTCTCTCTCTCTCTCTGTGGTGGAGTTGTGGTCGTCTTACTCAGAGCGACTCCTGTGTTTCTAATGATAACCTCTTAGTCTCACTGTCCTCCTCCTGCCCCCCTCAGCAGTTGACCAAGCTTCACCAGTTGGCTATGCAGCAAACCCCCTTTACCTCCCTCGGGCAGACCACCCCCGCTTTCCCTGGTACGTACCCACGCTCCCCACTCTTTAAAAAAAAAAACACGCTCCTTCTCACCATAGCACCCGTAGAGTCACCACTCTCTCTCTCTTTTTTGTCTGTACGTCTGTCCGTTTGTCATTGTCTCTCTCTTTTTTTCGTCTTGTTTTTTCCTTCGACCCTCTTTTTTCAACACAAGCCTGGTCAATGCTATTGAGGTTATATATTTTTTTGTTTGTTTATTGAATTTTTTTATTCATTTATTCATGATCTTCCTTTATGAACATGGGAAAGGTGTCTTCAGTGAGTCGAGAGAGGGGTCCATTTTTCTCAGCATCTCTGGACTAATCCCAGGTTGTAGAATGAGTATGGTGTAATATGAAGAGCATCCAGAAGGGGGTGCTGTACTGACCATTCTTGAAATATTCATGTGAAGTTGTCAGCATCCTTTCATGCATTACGAATGCTTTGAACTACAGCCTAAAAAGCGCAAACAGCAGTTGACAGAAATAACTGTATATTCTTAAGGACCTTGAGAGGACATTATCGTCTTGATCTGTTGCTAAACCCAACAGTCTTTAAGGTATCCTCTATTTCTTGCTTTCTCTCTCTCTCTCTCTCTCTCTCTCTCTCTCTCTCTCTCTCTCTCTCTCTCTCTCTCTCTCTCTCTCTTTCTCTCTCACTCTATTTCTCTCTCTGTCTTTCTCTTGGTATCCCCCTCTCTCTTTTTCTTGCTATTCTCTCAACTTCCCCCTCCCTATTTCTGTCTTTCTTTCTTTCCCTTCTTCTCTCTCTCTCTCTCTCTCTCACACTGTTTGACTTTCATAAACCTTCCTCTATGTCCTCCTTCACTAAATCTCTCTGTCTTTCTTTCTCTCTGTCACCCCCCTTTCCGTCCCCCCTCTCTCTCGCTCTCTCTATCTCTCTTTCTACCTGTCTCTTCCTCCCTCTCTCTCCTGCCATCCCTTTATCATTGCAGGTGTGGATGCCAGTCCACAGGCCAGTACTCATGAGCTCACCATTCCCAATGATGTGAGTATAGTGTGTCTTCCTCAATCTTATTGTTATCACACATGAGCACAACCCAGACCCAAATCTGGTCCAGTCTGTGGTTCTGAGGTGCGTTCAAATCCGAAACATACAGTAGGTGTATTTGCGTATGTTTGCAAACAGTTTTCCGTTAGCCTTGAGTTTTCAGCGAACGTTTGCGAACAATCGCAAACAGTCTGATGAGGTAGTTCTCCGCAAACATACAGTGGAACTAGATGCAACCATACAATTACTGTTAGAATGGAATGTTAGCACCAAATTGTTTAAATTTAACTGTTCAAAGAAAACATGTTCACCACAAACGCTGGTCTCCCAGATCCTAGCCAGATCAGGGCCACGTCATTGCCAGGCCCTTTAGCCTCCAACTGAGCATCATTCAGAACTGTGAAAACAATTTAGCTGCACAAATGCCGCAAATCCTACCTCGCCCCCATGAGGTTTGATGTTGATGACCATGCTGTAATATATGGCATCATTAGAGATGTGTGTGGTGAGGGAGTTAATCATAGCCTGACAAGGGAGGAGGCCGGTGAATGATGAATACTGTGGGAGTAACAAGAAACAAGTAAGCTACGCCACGTAAAGACATATATTACCCGGCCCTCCTGAAGTTTGCCTCTGGGTTTAAGAATGACTTCTCAGTCAGTTCTAGAACTAGAGTCGCAGGGTCTGCAGGGATGCGCTGTGATCGGTGGACAGGGATTGCATCATACATCTTCTGTTTCTTCCCAGCTAATAGGCTGCATAATCGGGCGCCAGGGAACCAAAATCAACGAGATCCGACAGATGTCTGGGGCACAGATCAAAATTGCTAACGCCATGGAAGGGTCATCCGAGCGCCAGATCACCATCACTGGAACCCCCGCCAACATCAGCCTTGCCCAGTATCTCATCAATGCCAGGTACGCCTACAGTTATCTCACGCACCAGAATCAGGGGGCCTCCTCCGGGTCAAATCGAATCTAGAGTCCCTTTGACCTTTGGCTCTTAAACGGTGGGGGGGGTGAGCGACCTCCATGGGGGTCACCAGAATTATGCGAGGGGTCATGAAATGATTTTCTGTCTAAATTAAAGATGTTGTCTGAACTGCAAGCAAAGCAGATGCATAGTAATGACCTCAATAAAACATGAACAGCACAGGCAGTGTTAGACACCTCTGGTCATCCATTTTACATCTGGTTAACAAGGCAAAAAGACATTGAATTGAAAAGACTTGAATTTCCCCTTGGGGATCAATAAAGTATCTATCTATCTATCTATCTATCTATCTATCTATCTATCTATCTATCTATCTATCTATCTATCTATCTATCTATCTATCTATCTATCTATCTATCTATCCATCTATCTATCTATCTATCTATCTATATATCTATTTACTGCATGTATGTACACTTGTACAGTATTATATATAAATATATTGTATGTCAGAGAAGATGGAAGCAAGGAGACACTCCTGTCCTATTAATGAAAAATGCTAAATAAGCTGCAAGGATTCCTTTGACTCCTTTGACTGTTACAAAGCAGACATGCTTTTCTTGGAAAGCTGTAATTTAGTGCCCTGTGGTTTTGATGATATAATGAGACACAAATTAATGGCTGTCACTCCTCCCAATGACACCTCTGGCAGGTTCAGGGATGTGGCGGCCATGTGGACTGACCCCTCCTCCATGACGACTTCCTGAAGACCCTGACGTTGCTCCCTCTCCCTCGAAGCCCGCGACGGATGACCCTCCCACGTCGATACAGCACTATTGGAAAAACAAACCACTCCCTTCCTCCGCCCATTTTTCTCTTTTTTGGACCTTCTCAGCCTCCATAACGACCTGAGCAATCAACCCCAACTGAAGCTTTATTCTCAGGAAGTTTATACGGCTGTGAGTGACAAAAAAAAGCATTGGTTGATATAAAAATGATTTTTTTGTTTTGTTTGTTTGTTTGTTTGTTTGATTCTCGTTAGTGACATGCTAGCCATAACACACCTACATAGTTTTCTTGTCAGAATGTTGACAGAACCCCTGCTATAACCATTCCACACTCTGATGCTGTATGTGTGTCTGTGGGTTATATTCTCAGTAACATACTCAAAACATACAGCATGAAGTACATTGAATGGTTATAACAGGTGTTGAGCATGCACTGGATGCATTGTGTAGGTTATTGTGTGAGCCAATGTCACAGTTGACTTGTTTTTTTGTTCTTTTTGTCTGTATAGGTTTAGCCCAGTGTGTGAGCATGCTGCATATTTAGTCATTTCGTTTGGAATTGAGCTTATTTCTTTTCTTCTTTCTGTCGGCCCGTGAGTGCTTATTTATTCAGTCGCTATGTACAGTGCGCTTGATGCGGCGGTCAACTGCATTTCTGGAGACCAATTAACTGTGCTCTGTAAATGCATGTTGTTTATTGTATGTTTTATTTGTTTGTCTGTCATGGAGGAGGTACAGTTAGAGGGCTGTAGTCTTTGTCATGCCCCCCTTCCATAGTCTCATGAACAATGTAAGACTACAATTCCCATTAGAGACAAAAAAATCCCTGTTCTTCCCCCTGACTGAAACTGTTTCCCTCCTTGACTTTGAAAAATGCAATAACTTGCTTCTTGCTGTATATTTAATTTGCACATACATACAGAGACGCTGGCTGACTTTGGTTATACTCAGTTGATGGCGACAGTGCTCGATACTCTTCCTAATGCAAAACAAGTGGGCCCGGGGGCCACAGATACCCTCAGCTCTAGTCACATCCATGTACTCTTTGTTCCTATATGTTCACTTTACGCAGTTATGAATGCTATAGCTGGAGCCATGGTCAGTGAGTTTGACGTGCTATCTCAAGTTTGAGATGAAATGTTGTGGGAGGGAGTTGACTAAATTGTCACTTTTGTTTAAAGCCTTGTGTCAACAGCATTGTATGGTTTTAAAAAAATATACCACATTCCTTGTAAAAGGCATTTTTTATTATTATTAAATATGCTTTGACTGATAGGCGGTAGCCTGCAGAATGTTATTTTATTTTATGCCATTCTCATGTTTATTCATGGTTTATTTCAAAAGGAATGGTTTAGGGAAAGGATGTTGAACATGTCAACTTGACATATTTTCGCTCTTGACATTTGAAGCCATCTCAATGTTATTTATGTTCATCTGTGTGACATGTCTCTTGGACAACATGGGTGGAGCTGAAGTTGTATAAAAATGTGTTCGGATGATCCTCTCTGTTGTCAATTTAAATAACTGAGAATGAAGGGTTGTTTTTTTGTCCAAAACAAGCATGGAACTAGCCTTTGAATGTAATTTTCAAGAACGATCAAAAGGCAATCTTCATTATTTAGTGTTTGTAATAGTGACGCCATATTGCTGTGGACAATTGATATTTCAGGACATAAACCTAAAAGTACAGAATGAATCAACACAGTTAGACAATTGGTGTATTAAGATGGTGTTTTACAAATGGCTACAAATTGGTTGCTGTACTTAAAATTGTGTTGTATGTCTTATTCTTTAGCTATGTTAACTGGAACTTGTATTCTATGGAATGTCGTTTATATCAAAGCTATAGACTAGATTTTATTGTTTTACATGACATTGCATTGACAAATTCATTATTGCGGTTGTTACTATTATTGTTATTATTATTATGACTATGATTATAACTGTAACATGCATTAATATTTCTTAGGACATCCAAACAAGTACATGAAGTGCATGATCAGATTTGTTTCTGCATTGTAGTTTATTATAACTGGCCATCTCATATGATGCAGCTCGTAGAGTGACATACATGTATTCAGTCTATGTGTTACCAGGCAGAGGGGTAGACAGATACGCATCTGATCTGTCTCTGCTGTCTGTTAATCCATAGTACACAACAATTGTTGCAGATACTGTACATCCAGTATTTCATAGTTATAGCTCTGGACACATTTTTACGTGTCCTGTCATCTTTGATTCTAACTATTTACAGCAGTTCGCAAAAAAAGAAAAAGAAACAAAAAAGACTGACATGAACTGTTGGTGTAATCCAGATGCATTTACTAGTATATATGTTATTTTTGTGTTTCTCATGTGCTAGCGGATATTTAAAAATTTGTGCTTCTGTAAAATTTTTGCTGTTTGAAAAACAAAAAAAAGTGTAACGGAGGTTTTGGTTTTTAGTCGGGTGATTTTTTGCTGCTTGCAGATCTACTTTAGATGAACATTATTTAACTTCTTAGGTTTCTTTTGAAATGATTTGTGAAGAGGATCAATAAATTCTTCTTTTCTGTCACCAATGTGTGTTGTTTCTTTTTTTATACCAAGTGTTTCCAAAACCTTGTCTTTTATGCAGAGTTGAGTACACTTACTTCTGGCCTGTTGTTTCTTTTTTCACATACTGATAAAGATCTGATTGAAATGCTCACTCCTGCAAAAGTCTTATATGCCAGTATTCTTGAGCAGAGCTTAAATTGCAGTATAATTATATCCACCCTTGACTTCAAGGACTTACTGTACTTCAGTGTGCATGGGGATCTTTTTTGATGTGTGGTGCGTAACTTTTTTTGCTGAATTTTTGACCCATGCACTCATTTTCAATTAATTTAAACATAATGTTCAGTTCAACATGAGCTCTTTCTTCAGCCCTGCATTTCAGCCTTGGAAATTTTCAAAATAATGAGTTGGCTCATCTACTCATCATGCTTTGCAAAGCCCCTCTTTCTCTCTCTCTCTCTCTCTCTCTCTCTCTCTCTCTTCTTTGTCTTCAAATTGTTTATGAATATATTCCATTGGCCTGCAAAAGGGTACGGCATCATCGGGAGATTGTTTCTCAATTCAGTCTCATGCCTCTCACCTTTCTTCACCAGACTCTTGATTGAATGTAGACTTCAACAGGAACGCAATTTCCTTCCTCTCAGTTTGTAGTTGATTAAGAGTCCATGAGTTCCTTTCATCTGTAATAGCATTAAAGGATATCCTACACAAAGCATAAGCTTGCTTTATGTACAGGAGGAAATCACTTTATAAAAGAGATGGTTATTAAACTTAAACTATTAAACAAAATCAAAAGAATCTGAAGCACTAGGAATTGTCACGGGTGTAGCCAGGAGAGCAGAGTGTGGACCCAAGCGCAAGGCAAGACACAGCACGATGAGGCAAAATCAGGCAAATCAGGAATCTTTATGTAGTAACCAAAACTCATACACCACGTAACACAACTAATGACAGACAAAGACTGAGGGAAGACAGAGGGCTTAAATACACAAGGGAACAAGACACAGGTGATGACACTGAAACAATAACCAGGTACAGGTGAACTTAACAAGGGAATGACAGGACTAATCACAAGAGACAGGTGAGGGGCGGAGACAAGAACAAACCAGACCACATGGAGAGGGTAAACAAAGGAGCACATGGAACAGGACACAGGAAGTAAACAGGAAGACACAAGAGGGGCAGACATAATGGAAAACACTAGACAGGGAGGACAAGACAGGACAGGATCGTTACAGTACCCCCCCTTTAAGGGCCGGATTTCAGACGGCCCAAAACAGAAAACAAAAAGTCCAAACAGGGCGGGTGGAGGGGGCCAAAGGCCGGAGGGTCAGGCGGGCAGTGGGGCGGACGGCCAGTCAGGCGGACGGCCCAGTGGACGACCGATCTGGGACAGCGGATCAGGCGGACGGCCCGGTGGACGATCAATCTGGGACAGCGGATCAGGCGGACGGCTCGGTGGACGACCGATCTGGGACAGCGGATCAGGCGGACGGCCGGGTCGACAGCCAGGTAGGGACTGCGGGTCAGGCGGACGGCCTTGTGGATGGCTGAACTGGGACTGCGGGTCAGGCAGACGGCCTTGTGGATGGCTGAACTGGGACTGTGGATCAGGCGGACGGCCTTGTGGACGGCCGAACTGGGACTGTGGATCAGGCGGACGGCCTTGTGGATGGCTGAACTGGGACTGTGGATCAGGCGGACGGCCTTGTGGACGGCCGAACTGGGACTGTGGATCAGGCGGACGGCCTTGTGGACGGCCGAACTGGGACTGCGGGTCCGGCGGGCGGCCGGGTCGACAGTCAGGTAGGGGCTGCGGGTCCGACGACTGGGCTGCAGGCACCGAAGCTGGATTCGGGATTGGAGCCGGAACTGGGGCCGGAGTCAGGACCGGTGCAGGAGCTGGAGCCGGGTTCGACGCTGGGGTCTGGACTGCAGCTGGAGTCGGGACAAGAGCTGGCCTGGGGACTGGTGCCTGTGTCGGACTCGGGGCTGGAGCCTGAACCAGCGTCGGAGCCGGGACTGGCGCAGGGGCCAGAGTCGTCGGGACTGGCGCAGGGGCCAGAGTCGTCGGGACTGGCGCAGGGGCCAGAGTCGTCGGGACTGGCGCAGGGGCCAGAGTCGTCGGGACTGGCGCAGGGGCCAGAGTCGGGGCCGGAGCAGGAGCCGGAGCCGGAACTGCAGTCAGGGGAACAGGGAGAACAGGGACAGGAAGGGACCAGAAGTCAAAGGGAGCCGAGTCCGGAGCTCGTCGTGGAGACGGGACTGGAGAGGGGACCACAGACGGAACGGCGAGAAGTCGGGGAGCCGGGACAGGAGCCAGGACTGGAGTCTGACGCAGAGCCGGGACAGGAGCCTGACGCGGAGGCGGGACAGGAGCCCGGACAGGGACATGAGTCCGTCGCGGAGCCGGCACAGGAGTCCGACGCGGAGCCGGGACAGGAGCTGGGACAGGATCAGGAGTCCGACGTGGAGCCGGTACAGGATTCCGAAGCGGAGCCGGGAAAGGAACCAGAAGCGGCGCCGGGACAGGAGCCGGGACAGGAGCCGGGACAGGAGCCGGGACAGGAGCTGGGACAGGAGTCCGACGCGGAGCCGGCACAGGAGCTGGGACAGGAGTCCGACACGGAGCCGGCACAGGAGCTGGGACAGGAGTCCGACGCGGAGCCGGCACAGGAACAAGAAGCGGCGCCGGGACAGGAGCCGGGACAGGAGCAGGAGTCCGACGCGGAGCCGCCACAGGAGTCTGACGCGGAGCCGGGACAGGAACCAGAAGCGGCGCCGGGACAGGAGCCCGGACAGGAGTCCGACGCGTAGCCGGCACAGGAGTCTGACACCGGGGCGGCACAGCAGTCGCCGCTGGAGCCCGGACTGGATCCGATGCTGGAGCCAACGCTGGGGCCCGGACTGGAGTCGGCGCTGGAGCCAACGCTGGAGCCCGGACTGGAGCCCGGACTGGAGCCGGCGCTGGAGCCCGAACTGGATCCGATGCTGGAGCCAACGCTGGGGCCCGGACTGGAGCCCGGACTGGAGCCGGCGCTGGAGCCCGAACTGGATCCGATGCTGGAGCCAACGCTGGGGCCCGGACTGGAGTCGGCGCTGGAGCCCGAACTGGATCCGATGCTGGAGCCAACGCTGGGGCCCGGACTGGAGCCCGGACTGGAGCCGGCGCTGGAGCCCGAACTGGAGCCCGGACTGGAGCAGATGCTGGAGCCCGGACTGGAGCCGACGCTGGGGCCCGGACTGGAGCCCGGACTGCGGTGCGTCGGGGAGCTGGGGCTGCAGACGGAACTGCAGTGGGTCGGGTAGCCGGAACGGCAAAGTAGTGAGGAGCCAGGATTGGAGCCAGAGAGGGGCCCGGCCAGTCCTCATCAGAGGACCATTCGCCCTCACTGGTCTCTGGTTCCTCCTCCTCCACCCAAAAGAGTTCCCATGGCATCATGTGGATAGGCACATCAGAACCGAAATCGAATAACTTGCCTGCTGGGTCCATTGTGTGGTCTGTCATTCTGTCACGGGTGTAGCCAGGAGAGCAGAGTGTGGACCCAAGCGCAAGGCAAGACACAGCACGATGAGGCAAAATCAGGCAAATCAGGAATCTTTATGTAGTAACCAAAACTCATACACCACGTAACACAACTAATGACAGACAAAGACTGAGGGAAGACAGAGGGCTTAAATACACAAGGGAACAAGACACAGGTGATGACACTGAAACAATAACCAGGTACAGGTGAACTTAACAAGGGAATGACAGGACTAATCACAAGAGACAGGTGAGGGGCGGAGACAAGAACAAACCAGACCACATGGAGAGGGTAAACAAAGGAGCACATGGAACAGGACACAGGAAGTAAACAGGAAGACACAAGAGGGGCAGACATAATGGAAAACACTAGACAGGGAGGACAAGACAGGACAGGATCGTTACAGGAATAGAAAGTTTATGGCTGTATGTCTGCTTGTCTGTCTGCCTTAGTTATTGTTGTGTTTTGTAGCGCATGTCTATATGTCTGCTTTGGCTTGCCTTAAGTCCTTATTATTAGGGCCCGAGCACCGAGGTGCGGCCACTGAAAGTGGCTGCACCGGAGGTGCAAGGCCCTATTGTTTTTGCTCAGATTATTCTTATTAGGGCCCGAGCACCGAGGTGCGGCCACTGAAAGTGGCTGCACCGTAGGTGCAAGGCCCTATTGTTTTCGCTCAGATTATTATTATTCTTTTTTCCGTCTTACCTGTTTTTTTTTTTCCACCAACTTGGCATGCTCTAAAACTCTTGTAATTTGGCAGCCATTTGTAGAATTGCAATCGAAACTCAGAGACAGAGTTTTGGCCTAGGGTGTGGCTCAGGGACTCTATAGCGCCATCTAGCGCGTTGTCTGTTGTGGTTGACACATACATTCACGGAAATGAACCAAATTTGGTGGAGATGTGTGTTGTATGAATCTGAACAAGTTTTACATTTGAACTACATAGTGAATCTTACAAGAATTTGAGTTATGATTATGATTATGATTTTTGCACATCATGTATTTTGAAACACTTCTCCTAGACGGTTTATCGAAATCATGTCATATAAGCACTAAAATGATCTTGAGGGGTTGCCCGAGAGGAATTGCGACCAGATTTTTGAATTTCAAAAGTATATTGAAATGGCGAAGGTTTGAATCTAGGTGTCTTATAAAAGAAACAAAAAGTTGGTGTTATAGGCAGAAAACAGTGACTATTGGATGAAATTTGATGGAGTATTAGTTAGTGTGTTTGTAGTGACAGTCATATACAAAGTTTTGAATTTGGTGTTGTTTGTGATTTTTAAAAGCGCATTAATGATTGTGGTGGATACAGTTTTAGCTAAAATATTTTGAAGCGAGTTGATGAATGATTATAATCATATCAAGCTATGCTGCAATTTTGATTTTAACCATGTTAACAGAAAGTGAGTTATTTTTAATTTCATATTTGCCCAATCACACAGCCCCTCCTCTCTGTCCTTCTCTGCCTCTCTCTCTGTTGCAACTAACAGACACACGCACGCACTCTGTCACCCCCCTTCTCGGGTCCTCCCTAACTAACACACACACATTGACACACGCGCGGCTTTCTAGAGACACAGAGACAGACACACACACACACACACACACACACACACACACACACACACACACACACACACACACACACACACACACACACACACACACACACACACACGCGCGCGGCTTTCTAGAGACACAGAGAGACACAGAGACAGAGACAGACACACACACACACACACACACACACACACACACACACACACACACACACACACACACACACGCGCGCGGCTTTCTAGAGACACAGAGAGACACAGAGACAGAGACAGACACACACACACACACACACACACACACACACACACACACACACACACACACACACACACACGCGCGGCTTTCTAGAGACACAGAGAGAGACAGAGACAGAGACAGACACACACACACACACACACACACACACACACACACACACACACACACACACACACACACACACACACACACACACACACACACACACACACACACACACACACACACACCCTTTGGGCAACCGTGGCCTACTGGTTAGGGCTTGTAGCTGGAGGATTGCCGGTCGATCCCTGACCAGTCCACAGCTGAAGTGCCCTTGAGCAAGGCACCTAACCCCAGACTGCTCCCTGAGCGCCGCTGGTTGGGCAGGCAGCTCACTGCTCTGAGTATGGTATATTAAAAAGTATACAAAAGTATATTGAAATGGCGAAGGTTTGAATCTAGGTGTCTTGTAAAAGAAACAGAAAGTTGGTGTTATAGGTAGAATACAGTGACTAATTTGGATGAAATTTGATGGAGTATTAGTTAGTGTGTTTGTAGTGACAGTCATATGAAAAGTTTTGAATTTGGTGTTGTTTGTGTTTTTTAAAAGTGCATTAATGATTGTGGTGGACACAGTTTTAGCTAAAATATTTTGAAGCGAGTTGACAAATAATTATAATCATATCAACCTATGCTGCAATTTTGAAATGTTGACTTTAGCCATGTTCACAATAAGTGAGTATTTAGGTTTATTTGTGTTTGCATGTGTCTTATACTCCATCCATTTAGCTGAGCAGGAGTAGGTGCTCTCTCTCTCAGCTGCATGTCTCTCTCGTCCCCTGCTAATTCTCTACACAGACTCACAGACACTCTCTCACCCCTCCCCCGTCATTCTCTCTCAATCTCACGCACACACGCGCGCGCACACACGCGCGCGCACACACACACACACACACACACACACACACACACACACACACACACACACACACACACACACACACACACACACACACACACACACACACACACACACACACACACACACACACTCCCTCCCTCCCTCTTTCCTCCCTCCCTCCTTCCCTCTGGGCAGCCGTGGCCTACTGGTTAGGGCTTGGGGCTTGTAACTGGAAGGTTGCCGGTTCAATCCCCAACCAGTCCACCACTAAAGTGCCCTTGAGCAAGGCACCTAACCCCTCACTGCTCCCCCAGCACCGCTGGTTGGGCAGGCAGCTCACTGCTCTGGGTCAGTGTGTGATTCACCTCACTGTGTGTTCACTGTGTGCTGTGTGTGTTCACTAATTTGGTTAAATTGGGTTACATGCAGAGAAATAAATTTCCCTCACAGGATCAAAAAAGTGTATATTCTATTCTATTGATCCATTTGTCTCTACCCCCTCTGTCTGTGTCTGTCTAGCGTTATTGCTATCGATAGTCAGAGATAGAGCTCTGGCCTAGGGTGTGGCTTAGGGACTCTATAGCGCTACCTACCTTGTCTGTTGTGGCTGACACATACATTCAGGAAAATTGACCAAATTTGGTGGGCATGTGTGTTGCTCATGCACATGCCCACCAACACGCACATGTTGCTTTGTTAGATTCCAAAATCTCACAGGTCTCCGCACCGCTGGTGCTCGGGCCCGCCATCGCCGCTTGCGGCTATATTTATTATTATTATAGTATAATTATCTTACCAGTAACATTTTTCACCAACTTGGCATGCTCTAAAACTCTTGCAATTTAGCTTGCATATGTAGAATTGCATTTGATACTCAGACACAGAGCTGTGGCCTAGGGTGTGGCTCAGGGACTCTATAGCGCCACCTAGTGCGCCGTCTACTGTGGTTGACACATACATTCACGGAAATGAACCAAATTTGGTGGACATGTGTGTTGTATTATTCTGAACAAGTTTTACATTTAAACTATATAGTGAATCTTAGAGGAATTTGAGTTATGATTATGATTATGATTTTTGCACATCACGTATTTTGAAATACTTCTCCTAGACGGTTTATCGAAATCATGTCATATCAGCACTAAACTGATCTTGAGGGGTTGCCCGAGAGGAATTGCGACCAGATTTTTTAATTTTTGAAGTATATTGAAATGGCGAAGGTTTGAATTATGGCGTTTTATTAAGAAACAGGAAGTTGGTGTTATAGGCAGAAAAAAGGTTAGAAATTGGATGTAATTTGGCAGCTACATGTGGAATTGCTTCTGCTAGTCAGAGACAGAGCTCTGGCCTAAGGTGTGGCTTTGGGACTCTATAGCGCCACCTAGCAGCATGTTATCTGTTGTGGTTGACACAAACATTCACGAAAATGAACCAAATTTGGTGGACTTGTGTGTTATTGCTACTACTAGTCAGAGACAGAGCTTTGGCCTAGGGTGTGGCTTAGGAACTTGATAGCGCCACCTAGCACATAGTCTGTTGTGGTTGACACATACATTGATGAAAATGAACCAAATTTGGTGTGCTTGTGTGTTATTGCTATCGCTAGTCAGAGACAGAGCTCTGGCCTAAGGTGTGGCTTCGGGACTCTATAGCGCCACCTAGCAGCATGTTATCTGTTGTGGTTGACACAAACATTCACGAAAATGAACCAAATTTGGTGGACTTGTGTCTTATTGCTATGGCTAGTCACAGACAGAGCTTTGGCCTAGGGTGTGGCATAGGGACTATATAGCGCCACCTAGTGCGTTGTCTGTTGTGGTTGACACATACATTCACGAAAATGAACCAAATTTGGTGGACTTGTGTGTTATTGCTATCGGTAGTCAGAGACAGAGCTTTGGCCTAGGGTGTGGCTTAAGGACTCTATAGCGCCACCTAGCGCATTGTCTGTTGTGGTTGACACAAACATTCACGAAAATTAACCAAATTTGGTGGGCTCGTGTGTTATTGTTTTTGCTAGTTAGAGACAGAGCTCTGGACTAGGGTGTGGCTTAAGGACTCTATAGCGCCACCTAGCACATTGTCTGTTGTGGTTGACACAAACATTCACAAAAATGAACCAAATTTGGTGGGCATGTGTTTTGTTATAGCTATTCAGAGACAGAGCTCTGGCCGAGGGTGTGGCTTAGGGACTCTATAGCGCCACCTAGTGTGTTACCTGTTGTGGTTGACATACATTCACGAAAATGAATCAAATTTGGTGAGCTTGTTTGTTATTACTGTCGCTAGTCAGAAACAGAGCTCTGGCCTAGAGTGTGGCTTAGGGACTATAGCGCCACCTAGCAGATTGTGTGTTGTTGTTGACGCATACATTCAGGAAAATGAACCAAATTTGGTGGGCATGTGTGTTATTGCTATAGCTATTCAGAGACAGCGCTTTGGCCAAGGGTGTCTTAGAGACTGTATAGCGCCACCTAGCGCATTGTCTGTTGTGGTTGACACACTCATTCACGAAAATGAACCAAATTTGGTGGGCTTGTGCGTTATTGCTATCGATAGTCACAGATAGAGCTCTGGCCTAGGGTGTGGCTCAGGGACTCTATAGCGCCACCTAGCGTGTTGTCTGTTGTGGTTGACACATACATTCAGGAAAATTGACCAAATTTGGTGGGCATGTGTGTTGCTCATGCACATGCCCACCACCACGCACATGTTGCTTTGTTAGATTCCGAAATTTCACAGGTCTCCGCACCGCAGGTGCTCGGGCCCGCCATCGCCGCTTGCGGCTATATTTGTTTTTGTATCTTGTTTGACCCCTTCCCCCATTTCCTTTAATGTTTTAGTCTATGTGCTGTTAGTGCCCTTCCATCCTAAGGACCACAATGGAAACAAGCCTTTGGGCTTTATTGTCTTTTTTATATCCTTTTGAACACGTGATATTGTTCAATAAAGAATCAATCAATCAAAAATACATGCTCCTTAATCAGTCAGTTCAAGGTTTTCTCTTTTCCTTCTTGTCCATTATTTACCTCTGCAGCATACACTCTTTCAAAAGAGAAACTGGCAATAAAAATCAATTGGAGTCTGCATGCTCAAGCAAAGTCTCATGCTATGCTTTGTGCCAGAGCAGTTCTGAAACTATGTCTATGTCTCTATGTACAGAGGTCAACACACACCATATCTTCACAAGACTTCTCTGTTCTCTGTATACTACTGTATTCTATATGATATCCCTTTGCTGAATCTAATGCCATAGTCTGGCTATAGGCTAGACGTGATTAGGTGTAGATTAGAAACATGTATTGTATAAAATATGGGACCCTGTGATATAAAATAGTTGCAGTTAAAATACAGGTTAAAATACCACCTGAAAAGTGTTCTTGGAAAATATAATCTGTTTCAAGTTCTAGTTTCCTTATATTTCTGTGCACATAACAAAGAAATATGTTTGGCAAGGTCCTGATATGCTCCCCAATTCATCTGATCCTGTCAGGTAGACAGAGTAAAAGGGAAGCGGTGGGATTTCACATACTGTATCAAAAAGCAACACATTTAGTTTCACATTGTCAGCATACATTTAAATTATCTTTTTTTTGCACTAAACAAATGTCTAAGGAAGGTGAAGGGATTTTTTACCCCTTAGAATGCTAAAGTTCAATCTTTGTTCAGTAGTTATGAGATATTGAACTTCAAAGTTTTAGAATTCCATAGAGTTATATTGATAAGTTGAACAAGCCTCTTTAGATATACTGTCCAAAAATATATCTTTAGATATACTGTCCACCTCTCCCTACATTATGAAGTTGTCACAGAATAAGAAAATGTCAATAACTCAATTTTGTCAGAAATGTCAGATAGAACCTTCTAGAATTCCAAGGGGATGATTTTACAGGAGCAGAGACAATTAAAATTGTGACAGGTTTGGATTTTGGTCATTCCATTTGCTCTCTGGACTATCAAAGGCGGGCAGATGTTGTGGAAATCCAGAGCAGTCCTGTTTGTCACACAATGGTAAACATTGCCTGTGGTGTAAGAGACAGCAGGTGGAAGACCAGGCATGCTGCAGTAAGGTTTAGCTTAATAAGGCCTACAAAAAACTACAAAAGTATATCAACAGTACATATTTTTTTTAATGATATATTAATTTCATTGTCTAGAAATTAACATTAATTTATTTCTAGACAACCACAGAATACTTTACCATAAACAGTATAGGAGGTGACTTACTACGTGATACTTGTTGTGAAAGCATAATGTGATACAACTAATGACTAATATGGGAAGAAAGTTCATGGGTTATGGGGGGGCGGGGGTACCTTTGACCTCGGTCAGAGAGATGTTCTAAATGAAGTGATGCTACTCCTAATTCTACAATTCTGTTCTGCTGCAGGGGAAGTCTGCTACATAACACGGAACATATCAAAGGTTGCAGAAGGGTATGCGAGGTGTCTGCTTCTCCCTCTAGAGTGAGTCTCAAATTGATGCAGATGAATTCCTAATCAGCACACACACACAGACACACACACACACACACAGATACACACACACACACACACACAGACATGCACGCGTACACACACACACACAAACACACAGACACACATACACACGCACGCACGCACGCACGCACACATACACACAAAGTTTGAACAACACTCCGTGCCACGTACAGATCACTTGCATCAGCAGAGACAAACCGAATGGGACTCTGTATGCCGAGGGAGGGGGGTTGGGGGGTTGGGGGGTAAGGAGAATGAAGACAATGAACAAAACAGCTGCAAACAAAAGACTTCACAAGACAGACGGAAATATGTGAAAGGAGATGCTAGAAATAGAGTGAGACAGAAGGAATCAAGAAAGGAGAGAAAAACAGCATGAACAGAGAGGAAGACGGAAGAGAAGACAGAGCAAGATACAGGTCATTATGGAGGACAGAATGGGTGACTGCATCGCATCTGCAAGCCTCGTCGCCGCTTACCTTGAGTCATTCTTGCTCAAGTTCACTCTAATAGGCCATTAACTGCACTAAGAACACGTTGAGAGGGCTGCTTCAGACCTCCAGAAGACACACACCACACACACACACACACACATACAAAAGCAAAATCCTTCCTGTAAGAAAACCATCACTTCATTGTTAGTCACGCCAGAGGAGTTCATTGTGAAATAAAATGTCCTTTATCATCTGAAGAGTATAACACAAATATTGCTGAGGATTTCTAAACTGTGACAAACAGAGCTTTAGAGATATAACCCTGTCAAAAAGGAACAGATGGCAAGGTTTTTGGGAGAAATTCCATTCCCCTTGGGCTTATGTTTGAGTGACATCTGTCAAAGATGATCACCAGGTACAATTGTTTGTTTACTTTGTCAGAAAAGCCTCTCCACCGTAGTCTGGGGATAGTGACAGTGTTTGTCTGGTCCTCCAGTAAATGAAAACTGACCATCAACAGCATCATGTTATTTGGTATCTCACAATCCTGCAGCATAACTCTTTCATAAACATCACACAGGTGACAATTAAGAGCATTCAGATACTGATCTGAGCTTTAAACTTTTTATTATTATTAATATTATTTATTTTTTTTTAGAAAAGGTTGTGTGTAATTAACTGACAAGACAAAGGGGAAAATGAGACGATGAAACACTGATGTTTGTATACCACGCTGTGTACTATCTTGATTAATAATCGTATTAATGTCTCCTCACAACCGCACCAAGCTGAGTTAAAGGTAATTTGAATGCTTTTCAGCATTTTTGTGTTTGCTCATTGCAGTTTCGAGGGTTCTGTGATATGAAGTCTATCTGTTAAGCATTATTCTGTCTCCCTGTTGATACTTAGCTTACCCTTGGCCCCCAAAGCAGAGCCCACTCTATTGAATTTGGAATAGCAATAACCTTTCAAAGATGAGTTTTCCAGGAAATCCTAGAACCTCCGAAAACAAATACTCACTGAAAACGTTAATAACGGAGGTGAAATCGATTGGCTCTAGTTAAATAAAGCAAACAGCAATGTTGAAACTGCCTTTTCAGCCAAGAAGCAGATGTGCAGATGTGCAGATTACGAGGTTGTGGCAGTTGTATCCAAACATGCACTCGTGTGCGCACACACACACACATACACACACCGGATACTATAATTGTCAATTAGGGGCTGTTTTTGTGCCACCCAATTAGAATTCGCAGCTCTAATGGCTAGCGGGCTCGTTGCCTCATGTAGAGGGACTGCGTCATGGCTCCGCATCATTATCTAGCCAAGGCCCCAAGTAGTAAGCGACAAACGCTTTGCATTCATGGCTTGTGCCGTGCTGTCCCAAGGCTATATCCAGGAGAGAGGGGCAGCATGGAAGAGCTGCTCCAACATAATGGAGCCTGGCTGGGTGAGGTGTGCAGGGAGACGGTTCAACACTGACACTATCTGCACCCATGCGTCTAAAGGCTGTGCGGGTCACTTCCTGCTGAGTTCCATTATAAATTCACATACTTGGCTGCACTTTGTGTTTTATTTATTTGTTGTCATTGTCTGTGGTAAATAAACAGAACTGGGAATAACTGCCTACTGTGTTGGGTTGGCAAACTGTTTGTCCAGGAGTGTAATTTTCCATACCATCAATATAGGCTACATTCTGTTTCCTTCTTGAGATGTCTGTGAAACCTTCACACTTCACTGGTAGTAGCACTTATGTTTCATTTATGGCACAACATAGTGAAGTAACTGGTGCAGTCTAAGGTTCATTTTTTCTGATTTATCCTTTAGGCAGAATAAATCTTCTGTAGCTTCATCAGATTTCCATTATGTTCCAGGCATTAAGTCACACACAACACATACAAATAATTTGACATTTTATTCCATTAAGCTATAATGTGGCTTAAATTAAAACTATTCCAGATCTCTGAATTATGTTTCACAGTATAGACTAGAAAAGTTGCCGACTATCTATTCTATCTAATTAAATCAGATAATGTGTGTGACAAAGAATTAATTGAATACATTTGGGCAGTTCTCACAACATATTACGTTGTCTCTAATATTGCCATAGTTGCTGACACAGGGGACTGACTGACTCTGATCTTGCGGAGGTTCACTCTCAGTAGTATTCTGTGACACGCACTTGTGCAGTCAAGTGGAGAACGAAGGACGCACAGGACTTTACTTTCAAAGAATACAAATGCATTATCTATGCTGTTTTTATTTAGCTTATGGATTTCATATAGGACAGAGCTAAAAAAAAAAAAAAAAAGAATGGCACTAACTTACAAATAGATAGCCCTACATTTGATCTGACCATGCGTTGAACTAAGATGGCCAGACATAGGCCTATATACTAGAGACAGAAATGGCTGTGGGTGGCTATAATTGAAACAAACTGTATAGTATCTACACAGACACAAAACAAATAAACAAACAAACACAATCAAAGTCACATACCACTAAAAACCTAAGAGATTTTAATTAATTAATTGTGAAAAATATAATTAATTTAATTAAAAAATGGTGGTATGCTACATTATAAACGTGTGGCTTATTGGGTTCAATGAGCTGGGGGGCAATGAACTTACAAGATACATAGCCTATTCTGTAAGATCTCCCATCCTTTCTGGACATGATTAGCAACTCTTCAAAGTCGGTAAGATTAATTTAAATCTTCTTTATTGTTTATCTTTTATTTTTCCCATCATAAAAAAATATTTGACATTTGAAAGGGAAATGTCTCCTTTGAAGGGAAATGAATTGAGTGACAGCGATACTAATTTATGGATGCCGCTGTTTCTGCACCGCTTTCCCTAAAATGTCACACACGTCTTATGCAAAAGAATTGATTCAGCACCAGTATATCAACGTGTATCACTATGTGCATGTCCCGCAGGAGAGGACCCAATTTCCTTATGTAGGCTGTCGCAAAGTAGTCTATTCAACGTGACGATATTTCACGCTAACTTGTGTGGCCCGAGCCAAACGTCCAACGAGTATGAGTGATAGCCTACAACAGCCTCTGTCACATACAGTAAAGTGGCTGCACCTCAGTCGTATGTCGTTTGTATATGTGTGTGTGTGTGTGTGTGTGTGTGTGTGTGTGTGTGTGCGCGCGCGCGCGCGCGCGTGTGTGTGTGTGTGTGTGTGTGTGTGTGTGAGAGAGAGAGAGAGAGAGAGAGAGAGAGAGAGAGAGAGGGGGGGGAGAGAGAGGCGGGGGGCGGTTGAACAATTTCTGGCTCCACCAGTCACTCTACATGAAGACCTCAGACGAGTCCCTCAACTGAGCGCAAAAGGAAGTGCAGGCGACGTGCTACTCTTTTTCGCAGTTGTTTATGATTGTGTGTCTTCTTACTTAGCGTATCTTAGCTACTATCACATTATTGGAGCTTATTTGTTTGTGAGTTGTTGGATTGTTTTTTTTTTCTTTTTTATTCCGCTCTGCCTCACAGTTTGGCTACGTGGATGCGTTTGCAGTGTACAGTTTAGCCTTCGGATACCATGGTCCTCTTTCAGGTAGCGTAACACATAGAGATGTAGGCTATCTTTGTGGCTGAAGATTGAGTGGGATAACGATGCTGTGTTCGTGGACCCCCAACCGCGTTCTGTCAAGTCAAGAAAACGAAACCTTAACCGGTCGTCTTGAAACCAACTTTGTCATCAGAATGATTTACTGATAAGGAACTTCTGAGCAATTTTCGAGAGTGAGATACTTTTGTGACGAACAATTGGAGTGTTTTCTTCTTTTTTTGCAGCGAATTATGTTCGTCCACAAAGCGATAATCAAGATAGGCATAACGAGTCTTTCCTTTGAATCTGCCAGCATACCGAAGAGAAGCAACAAGTGATGCTACAATTAAAGGTTCATTTGAAAACTTTCTGTTAAAGTAACTATTGGAGTGAAATTCCAGAACATTTGTTCGGATATAGTGAAAGGGTATCTCTCAAAACTGTGGGTAAGCCTTTGTTTCTTGGAACTATGCAAGTTTAAGTTTTAATAGACATCCTCATGGATATTCTGATGCTATTCTTCATGGATAGCATCTATTTATTTGTAAATGTACATAGGCCTACTGCATTTATTCATTTATTCTTATACATCACTTACTGCCCTTAATCTTCTTTTTACTGTTTTGTTATGTTATGTCATTGTTGAGTGTTGTACTTGAGTGCAAAGATTAACTGGAGTCAAATTCCTTGTTTGTGACCCAAACCTGGCCAATAAAGCTGATTCTGATTCTGATTCTGATAAACATTTGCAAAGGAAAAAATAACATGAAAAGGATGGACATTTCTCCAAAAACGTCTGACCTCACAGAAAGTGCAGACATATGAATGATTCGTACCCACTATTCAAAGACGACCTAAAATAAGTCAAAACAAAGCTCTAAAATACTACTGTATCAGTAGCCTATATACATATAGGCTACTGATACTATTACTGATACTGATACTATGCTGATGCATATTTTATTTAATCCATACACTCCTCTACTATGTTGGTGTGCAATGGAAAGCCTTACCTGATTGACACCTAATTTGATGCCATAATGGAAATATTTCTGTGATTATTAGAGCTTTGACCTTTGGGGTGCTTGCATACAACCATGAATAGGCACAAAGTGACAGGGTGAGATAGACGCAATGTTGTCACAATTTGATGCCAATGTTAGCTGACATTGAACCCGCTAATTAGGCTTCTGAGGCTCCAGGAAGCCTCGTCTGGAATTAAAGCTAATTACTTATACGTTGTCGACACTAAAGCCACAGCCAAAGATATGCCTTTCCTGAAGCCTATTTTCTATTTCAGAAAATATCAAAAATAAAAATGTCACTGTGAGATGCACACCACCTGTAATTTAGACACACTTCCCTTAGGAAATAAAGCTATTATGTCTTGCCACGAATTCTTGAGCATTGCAGGATTCTGTGGATATCTTTGATATAATTACAAGAAGCATTTTAGATGATTCATAGTACACGGACGCAGCAGTCTAAACCCCAAATGCACTCTCTTTTAGGTCCAACTGATTATGCACAGTACCTTTGCAGAAAGTAATTTGATCCCGGATCAATTGTATGTTCCATTTACAAGACACAATGAACCATTCTGGACCAGCGTGAGTCACAGAAATCAATGCCAGTGAAATTATTTTCTCCTATTTGAAATATTGAATGAATATGGATGATCGCTGTTGGAAAAGGCAGCACACATCTTCTGCACAGGTCTCATTAGGAGTCTTCTGTTTGACTGACATTTCTTTTCTTTCGTTGGCAGTTTCCACGTGTCTGAGGATGATGTAACATTCAGTTCTACCAGATGGCATCGAATAATGCATAATCTGTGAGTCCAGATACGCCTTCTCCATGGATCAAAACTTGCGAGGGGGAAAAATACTTTTAGATAGAAAGAAACCAGATGGATTTTCGCCAAAGGATGCCTGACAGCATAGAAAGTCCAGACACAGACAGATATTTGATTTGTTCTCTGTAACTATTGTTTCAAATTGAAGACTATGCCTGCTTTGAACCGGCAATTGCTCTTGTCTTGACATTGGAAAGAACTCTGATTTTCTACACAAGTATGATTCACTGCTTACTGTACCCAGACAAGGGGGAAGGGAACTCAGTCTTGGCAATTTAACCAGCAGAAATGTTGAATTCATGACAGTCAAACAAGGCATTCATTTGTTTCTTATCAAGATTGGTGGTAAAAGAGTGATGAGTGTGTCATGCATGAGAATGCAGCGGCTAGCCGTGGTCATCTCTGACATGGGGGTGCTGCTTCGAGGGGTGATGGCGCTGGCTCTGCTGTCGGCCACGGTGTGCACGTGTCCCAAGCCCTGCCACTGCTCCGAGCGCGGCGGTCAGACCAGCGTCCAGTGCTCGTCGCGCGACCTGCACGCCATTCCGTCCGACCTCCCCGAGGACACGGTCAGCCTGCACCTGGCGTCCAACCGCATCACGCGCGTGCCCAGCCAGGCCTTCGCGCGCCTGTGGCGCCTGCAGGAGCTGGACCTGTCGGGCAACGGCATCGAGGCGGTGGAGGCGGGCGCCTTCCAGGGCGTGGCGGAGAGCCTGCGGGCACTCGACCTCTCCGACAACCGGCTGCGCACCGTGCCCAAGGAGGCCTTCGGCCGGCTCCGCGCCAAGATCAGCCTGTCGGGCAACCCCTGGCACTGCGAGTGCACGCTGCAGGAGGTGCTCCGCGAGCTCCGCCTGGACGAGCACACGGTCAACGAGGTCAGCTGCCACACGGCCGTGCGCGAGGAGTTCGCCGGCCGGCCCATCATCCAGGTGCTGGACTCGGGGGTCAACTTCTGCAGCTTCCAGCGCAAGACGACCGACGTGGCCATGTTCGTCACCATGTTCGGCTGGTTCGCCATGGTGATCGCCTACGTGGTCTACTACGTCCGGCACAACCGGGAGGACGCGCGGCGACACCTGGAGTACCTCAAAGCCCTGCCCAACAGCTCACAGAGCAGCTCCAAGGACTCAGACACAGCCAGCACTGTGCTCTAGTGGGAGTGTGTTTATCTGTGTCTGTGTGTGTGTGTGTGTGTGTGTGTGTGTGTGTGAGAGAGAGGGAGAGAAAGAGAGAGAGAGAGAGTGAAGGATCCATGTCTCTGATCTCTGATGTCTGTTCTCTGTGTAGATCAGAAAGGACCGTCAGCACAGAGAAGGACCCAGTGTGTGAGTGTGTTCTTGTCTGTCTGTGTTAGAGTTATTATACAAATCCAGATTTTTACATATTTCTGTTGTTGAATGTAATCTATCATAAGAAAATGTGAATGTTTTATTTGTACTTCTATTGCAGTTGGAAGATTTTTATAATTTTCAGACATCTGAACAGTAGAGTGTAACTATTTTCTTTAAGGTGGAAATCTCACGTCTCAAGTCATTTCAGTTCAGTTTTCATATGTTGTTTGTGCTCTGTCTGATACAGCTCTTATACGTCTATAGATTCTCAGGCTGTGTGAAGTTGGGTACTTCCTTTCCCTGTCCATCTTTCAGTTGATCAAAAAAAATGGGGCCCTAACAACCATCAATCACGTTAGCAGTGTGGATCCAGGAGACTAAAAGGCGTATCATACTCTTACGGTCCCAGCAAGGCAAAATCTTGATAGCATAACATCACTGCAGATAAGGTGAGACATAAATCATATTTGGACAGGCTGACTAAGTTCCCAAGTGCCTCCATAGTGATGATTCTGCCCCCAATCAGATCACTGTAAGGGCTGAGACTTGACTTTTGTTGCATCATCATCATCCTCATCGTCAGTGGCATTTTCTGCTTGTTTCCACTGGCACCGAGACGTTAAGTGGCCGCCGCCGCTCTCTTCCCAGCAGTTTAGTCCAGGCTTTTGTCCCGGGCATATTGATCCCACTCCTGCATCGATCTCACACTAAGGGCATGCAGCTCAAGGTAAAAGCAAAAATGACTGTTTGTTTTGGTTAAGGTCATTTACAAGTGGCATAGCAACAAAGTTCAAGGAACAGTGAGATGAGATCATTAACTGCTGCTGACAAGGCATCACATCGGAAATTAGCCAAGAATTTCAGAACAATGCAGACAGCGAAGTACAAAAGTACACAAAAGCAACAATACAGAAACATGTTCTGTACAGAACCTGCATTGTTTCTTTTTGTCCCCTTTAGTCACTCTCAGCTGGTAGGTCTGGTTCAAGATACTTTTGCCATTTATGTAAAAACATATAGGAATTTGTTTCAGCAATTACAGTGTGTGTGTTTTCAAATAACATGTGGTGCAGCTAGACAAAGACAGATGGTCTGCCCAGTGGCTGGGCTGCATGAGTGAGGGTGTGAGAAGATAGTTATCCAAACAGAACAGGAGACGTGGACTCCTAGAATCTAGGATGTACTGTATGCATGTGAGCCAAGAAGAGAGCCAGTCTTGTTTTATACTGCTACCCCATCAACCCAACCAGACACAAACATGTAGCCCATTGTGTGTCCTCCACAGTTAAGGTGGAAGTTCTGTGTCAAACTGTCCACATTTTTTCTCTCTCTCTCTCTATTCAATGTGCCATTGAATGTTTGCCAGAATTCCTTAATCTGTATTCAACTGTGCGTTTTAGATGTGGTCAGTGCCAATTTGAATATTTTTTATTAAAGTGTCTGTTTCAATGGATATTAACCTCACTGTACACCTCTTTATCAGCACTTTCCTCAGAAGATATATCAGGGAGAATAAGTCAGCATACTTAATGCGATAGGAATCTGCAGTTGTTCTCTGGCCTCTGCAGAGCCTTGAAACTTTATTCAGGGATCATGCAGCATCTTCCAGTCCAGTGCTCACAGAGATCATGCAAGGATTTAGTGCAAATGCCCAATACATTTCCCACTGACAAGCTTTGTTAGTGGAGATAAGAGGGGAATGCAGCAGTGATAGGAGTAAGCAGGGTATTTTCACATATGGTTAAGTATCCAGGTGTAGCTCTGAGATATCCAGCACACTGATTGCAAATTAGGCTGTGATGGCAAAGAAAGAAGTAGCCTATAGTGCAATGTAATACCGGCAGAATTCAAGTGACAGTGTGTTGGATTCAAATGTATAGTCATTGTACAGAGTACGAGTACAAAGACAACGAAATGCAGTTTGTGTCAGAAGTGCAAAAAAGCGGAAAAGTGCAAAGTGATATACAAAATATAGACAGGTGGTGTATAGACAGGACAGGATATATAGTGCAATGTAGACAGTGGTGTACAGTTGGTTTACAGAAGATGGTTTACAGTAGATTAAATATAAATATGTGCAGTGTATTTGCAGTCACCTTATAAGAGCAGACTATAAATATGGCTACGTAGTATGAACAACATGAAGAGATATGTGCAATATTGTTGCAGTAACAATATGGTTATGTTGCTTAGCAGACACCTTTGTCCAAAGCGAAGAATATAGATATATGCAGTGTATTAACAGAATACAAAAAGACAGAATAGATATGGATATTTAGTATGCACTAGAAAGACAGACACAGTATGTACAGCTATGTGCAGTGTGGTAACAGTACCATTGTACCGCAGAAACAGTAACATTATAAGAGTAGTGTGTGTATAATTAAAAAAGAAGAGCAATAGAATATGGCTATGTAGAAGTATAATTACAGTATGCACATTTATACATAAATAAATAGAACACTATGGGTGGGATAGGATAGTGTATTTGTCAAGTGAGGGTGGTAAAGCAGGTCTTGAGGTGGGCCAGGATCAGCCTCTCAAAGCACTTCATGATGATGGGGGCAGTGTAACTGAACGGCAGTCAGTGAGCCTTGTTGCAGTGGAGTGTTTTGGCACCAGCATGATGGAAGTGATTTTAAAGCACGTGGGCACAGCTGCCTGGGATAGTGACGGATTACATGTCAGTCCAAGCATCAGTCTACTGCAGTGCACAGGCCCTAGTACGTGTCCGGATACCATCAGGACCAACAACCTTACATGCATCAGTGCTGGAGAGTATGAGGGGCTGGTGATCTGCAGAGACCACCACCTTGATGGCCACCTCCTTGTTGTCCCATCAAAGCGTCCATGAGTGGTTCAGCTCATCAGCCAAGGAGGTGACAGGCTGTAGTTCGTAGTTTTGTAATCTGTGATGGCCTGGATGCCTTGCCACTTGCAGGGAGTCATGATCTGTTCTTGAAATGATCCTCAATCCTTAGCATGTGGTTGTGCTTGGCCTTTTTGATGCACCTTTTCAGATGAGACCTGGATGAGATGGGCTTGAGTATCACCTGATGCCATGTCTCGTGCCTTCAGCAGGACATGAGATACTCTATGTTAGCTGAGCAGTGACTCTCAGTGATAGTAATGTTCGTGCACCGTTTTGTTAACATAAGTGCACACAACCCCCACCTCTGGTCTTGCTAGATCTGTCTGAATGGAGAAGGCAGCATCCAGCTAGCTCGATAGGGCTGTTGGGTATTCCGCTGTTAAGCAGAGCTTCTGTAAAAAATCATGATGTTGCAGGCCATGATCATTATGTGTGTGATGATCCGAAGCCGCAGTTCATCCATTTTGTTCACCAGGGAGCAAACATTGGCGAGGAAAAGACTTGGAAGAGCGAGTCAGTGTGGACTTAGTTTTAGCCTCGCTCTTTAGCCTTTCATACTTTAGCACAACAGAACCTCCATCACATCCATTATAAGACCTATGAGTGTTCTGGAGCGGTGATATTCACTGTGAGTGTCTGTGTGACATAACCCAGCTACAGAATGTTTAGGACCCAACATTTGTCTATGTCACCAGTATGGTGGTATGGTGTTACCTTTGGAAACCTCTACATTAGAAAAGCAACAGAAAAGCATCTAGCTGAAGAATGAATGAAGATAAGTGGGTGCATTGTGCTGCTTTGCGAGGGTTAGAATGGTTTGGCAAGTCTGGAGACGGGAACACTGTTTTCACTCTGTGTACATAATGTGTCACAATGCCTGGGGGACTGTTAGAACTGGTTTCTCTGTGATTAACAACATCGCAGTTTGTTTCCATTAAAAAAAACAGCAGGACAAATGCCTTGCCAGATAGACTACGTGACTGATGAACATATTCCTGTTAGCTTTTCTCTCGCACTGGACTGCCTGCTAAGAGATGTGTTATTTTCATATTTGAGCATGGATTGGTTTGGCCAATTTGTGTTTCTTCTGCATAATCGGCTTTGGAGCAACATAGTTGTCGAATGACCTCTCACTGTGATATCCTGGGTTCAATGAATAACACAGCTGCAACAAAGACTGCTCTGGCTTTTTGACAGGGACTCTTCACAACATGAAGGGCTACATGAAAGTCAATAATTAGTCACCAACTTCTTAAGCTAAAAATACCACAGTAGCTCTCAATCACTGCACAATGTACCACTGAGGTGGAATCAACATGAGCAGGACCTCTTGGAACAAGAAGCACTTGCGCATATGCCCCAGATATCTCTCTCCTCTTCTATAGTAAGAGGGTCTTAACATCTGAAAATGCATCAAAATCAAGGTAGCCAGAAGTATATGTTTTGCTCCTCATCAGAGACCTCAGGAAGACTACAAGGAGTCCCAGAAGTCATCCAATCACCTCACCTCTTTGCCCTGGGGCGACAACACCCGTCTATTGCAGATGTAATCACTTCTAAACCCATTCCCAGGTGGGTTATCTTCACACTCCTTGTAGACTGCGTCTGACCCACTTCTTTTCTCGTCTTCCTTCTCCTCCCTCTCCCTCTCTACCTCTCTCTCTTCTATTTTTTCCCTCACTCACATGGACATTCTCTTAGTCTGGCTCACAGCCTCTAAGCCATCTGCTCGTCGTAATGCAGATCTCTCTCTCTCTCTCTCTCTCTCTCTCTATCCATCTCTCTCTGTGCCTGCATCTTCTCTCTCTATCTCTCCCTCCCTCTCTCTCTCTCCCGCCCTCTCTCTGTCTCTCCCTCTCTGGCTGGCTGGATTAGACATGAGTTTGAGCAGATTCCACGAGGCTGTGCTGTGGAGTGTTTGTCCTTGTTAGGGTGCAGCGGTGCAGCAGTGAACACATGTCTGGGATCACCCTCTGTGACCTCACACTAGCAGCACTGACAGCTGTCTGAGCCACACAGCAGCGAATACATTAGGAACAAGGACACCAGTACATACAGAGGAAATACGCTTTCAGTCATGTCCAAAAATAACTCTTCATGGGTTTGTAATGTGTGAAAGGGTCACTTGTGGACAGAAGAGATGTACAGTATACTTGTTATTACGCCCTAGAAGTGCACTAAATCAAGAAGTGCGCCACACAGACAGAATTTAGGTTATACTGAAGGGGCCTGGTGACGATTGTGAGAGAGGAGATGGATAACATACTTGTAGACTTTACCAGTGGGTATAGTACAGTAGTGTACTATAAATGGAACTTGTGCACACTTAGTGACTGTACACCAATTGGCCTGTAGATGGCCGGACAGAGTTTCTATGAATATCTCGAGAACCACAGGGCCTAGAATGACCATTTGATGTTTAATTCCGTTCACGGGCCATACAATAAATGAATACATGTGACTATACACTATGCATGACCACACACACACACACACACACACACACAATACACACGCTCTCGCACGCATATGCACACAGTCACACATAGGCATTTACACAACACACACATAAAAACACACTCATTTACATGTCACAAAAGTTCTATGTCTGAACGAAAACACAGCTGAACTTTCCATTTTGGAATTAATTGTGAGTACATACAGTGTGAAACTGCTTAACATTTTAGGTCGTATAGAAGGTCCCTGTCATGTCTGCCACAGCTGAAAGGTCAAAATGGCTGGCAAAACTACAGTGAGGTGACTCAAATTCCCCTTGAGGTTATGCTGCATAAACTCCTGTGAGGAAAAGGCCAGAATGTCAGCTAGACACCTGCAAGATTTGCAATACTAACTCATGTCCTTGGCATTAAGGTGACTTGCACTCAGGGGGTAAAAAGCAAGGATGGTGTCCAGTATATGAGATTGCTCACACTGTAATTGTATATGATTTCTGCAGATGTTTTAATGTACGGTAAAAACCCAACTATGGACAATAGTATGGAGTTATCAATAGCTACAAAGTACAACATCTAATTATGGTTATGGTATGGTTATGGAATTTGTCCAAAGCGACTTACTGTACAAAATGATACAATTTAACCTTATGACACTGTTAAAGGTGCAGTTAGTGATTGTGTGTGATTTCATGACCCTAACATTTTTTTTGCCACAAATACAATCTGCAGGAAAAAAAACAGGCTTTGTCTGTAGGAAGCCCCAGCTCCGAAAACTGGAATCAAACAAATTGGGGAAGCCATAATATGCTGTAATGAAACACTGTGTGGAGTTTCTTTGGGAATGGTGAAGGGGTGAGATACTTCTCTGGTGTGTTTTGGTTGGTCCTTGATTAAAACCTTGAGCTGCTTTTCCCGAAATCGCCTTTCTATAAACATCAACATAAACGAAAGTGGAATCATGCACAAGTTAAACTGCATTATCCCTATCAGATAGTACAGGGAGTACATTGCAAACAGACACATTCAATTGACTATTCAGTCTACAGTATGTGATATATGGTTAAAATGTTGCCCCTGGGCATACTGGCTTAGTAGTATCTTACTCTTCTCTACTCATAGGGTGCCTCTCATTCGTTTTTTACACATCCTCCCTTCCTTCCTCGGTCCTCGTCCTCACTGATCTACATAAAGAATGATGGGGGGTGGCAACAATGGGATAGTCTATCCAGTGTTAGCTATAGATTAGTGGGAGAGAGGTTGAGAGGCACCCATAGTGTGGTAACGTGGTAAAACCTTATATAGACGCTTTCAAAAATGTAAAAAGGTTGAAAGGCACCCATAGTGTGGTAACGTGGTAAAACCTTATATAGACCCTTTCAAAAATGTAAAAAAAAATGTAGAGTTAACATTTATTACACTAAATTCCAGTTCATTTTCATTTTAAAGTATATGAGTTGATCTTGAAAGTTTCAACCAGAAACCCTTTAGGAAGAGACAGCAAAGCATCAGGTGGGTACAATCATACGCCGTCATTCTATTACAGAATGTTTGGTACTAATTTGAGAATAATTGCCTTATTTTTCATTCACACACTGCAGCCTGCAGTATGCTAATTGACTCAACAAATTGCTTCAGCAGAATAAATATGGCGTACCTAATGGTGCCATGACAAAAAGGCAACTAAAACAAATACGGTGTTACTAATAAGTTACATTTGCTCAACTGAAAAAAAAACAGGTTTAATTTGATGCACACCGGGCCTGTCATTAAGCCATGAATTATGATGTTTCTCTGGGTCTGCAAACCACGCCACTTTATTTTGCCCCTAATAAATAACAAATTACACTGTACAGAAAGGCAACCAGGTACTGCATAATCTAATTTCCCCAAGATGTTCGACATGCTAGTTATTCTACGGATAGGGTTTACATACTGTAGGCTAACGTCTAGTTGTTTCCACTGACTTTAGAGCAATTTTACGAACTTCCTCCACCTCTCTCACGCTCTTGAATTTGTTTTGATTTTGCCATGTGATAAATCAAAATGGCGCTGAAAGACACAGAAAGAGCTGCAAAGTAGACGATTAGCTTTTCCAGAAGAGAAGATATAGCAATGTGAGTCTCGCCAACATGAGAGGTCAGGAGCTTTCAGCTACATTTATGGGATGTATTACCCTCTCTTCCCCAATCAGCCTCTAGGGGCAATGAGCCAGATTAATTGGTATTTTCAGTGGGGCCAGGACTCTGAAGCTAATGTGGCAGCCAAATTTGAGGGAAAGAAACATTTGCACAATTTATGAGGGCATTAATTTCCCCTGGGATCTCAGATGATACAATATCCACTTTGGGGGGCATGTTAACCTTATAACTCTAAGTGAAAATTTCAGGTGATATGTAGGATGTATATTTAAAATGTACAAACCCCTCCAAAACTCTAAATGCTGTTTCTACCAGAGTTTAGCTTTAGATTAATATTAAACTATTTGGATGAAAGCACCGCTATGAATTCCTTGTAATAAATTACTATTTATTCATTCATTCATAAATTACCTTTATGACTTTGCATACTTTTGGCATCACTAAAGACAACTATGGAAATTCCTTCAAAACTGTTGGAAACCCATTTCAGGTGACTATGCCAAGTTGGTTGAGAGACTGAGCAAAAGGTGTGTCCTGTATGTAAATTGAAAGTCAATTAAAAAGTGGCTTTGCTTTCCCTTTTTTGCTTATCACATCATGTCATATGTTCTATGCGTGTTGCATAACTTTCTGTATTGTTTTTCTACTGTAAAAAGGTCAAAGTGGAGTTGGTGTGTGTCCAAACTTTTGACTGGTACGTCAAATGAGTATGTATAACATATGAAGACATGAATGAGTAAATGATAAAGAATATCAAATGTGAAACATTTTTGAGAGCAATACTGAAGTCAAAGTATGACGGAACACAATGTAGGAAAGATTAAAGATAAATGAGTGTGTTTCTGCTCTGGTGATGGGTAAAGTTGGATGATTGAGCAAATGTTAGTTCAGATGTGATTTAGTGGAATTATTACAACTGGTTTCAAATCTCTCATGGGAATGTGTTATGTTTCATTCGTATTTGTCTTTCTGATCTTTGTCCCAAAGGACAATGATTTTTGTTGTGCTGAGTGCCAGATGGGAGAGTGACAAAGTGTGTGTGTGTGTGTGTGTGTGTGTGTGTGTGTGTGTGTGTGTGTGTGTGTCTTTCCTCCTACTCTTGACTGGTAGTGTATATTCACTGGTAGTGTATATTCACACTTCGCTGTGCAACTTGAGATGAAAATATGACATTTATGGCCGTTGAATTGGGATGTCTTATATTGTGATACACAAATGTACTGACAGAATGAGCTATACTGGACCCTAATAGACCCCCTTCACGATCCCCACTCAAGATTCAACATCATCCTGTCAAAGTTTTAAAGGCATTGGACAGACATTGAGCCAACCCACATTTTATGCCGCCTTCACAATGCTGCTAGTGGGATGAATGTGTGTGAATGGTGTCCGAGGCCTTCTGAAAAGACCTCAGCTGTCAAAATTGAGAAGGGTGTGGATGGGCTCTGTTAGTTTTCCCATTAGCATGCTCCTTACATGAGTGACACCAATTGGACGCAACAGACTGGAGACCACCACGGGGTCTCATAGCATAGTGCACTCTGAGAGGACGGTTCTGGAACGACAGAACTCTTCCTCCGTCCAAATGGCTCGACGGGATATCCGCCCCGGCAGCTCAGTGAACCGAGGCAAATGGCACACTCACAAATGAATGTGAAGTTATCAATTAACCTTGAAGAGAGATACTCGGCAAGCCAGAGGTCATCTCGCCTTTGAGACTGGAAGTTAAGCAACATGTCATTAGTCTTTTCAGGACCCTCTCACCACCATATATGAAGTAGTGTGGACAATACTGAAGCTCTATGGAATGCCCCCTCCCCCCATCCCCAAGACAAAAAATGTCAGCACGATAGCGAGAGGGACTCAGTTTCTCAGGGCCATGAGGAAAACAGGGTCTTGATGGCATCTGTCTCCCAAGATGGTAAAAACTAAAGAGAAAGAGAGCTTGAACAGGCAGAGCCTAATGCACCAACACTCACTAAGTCAAGAAGGAAATAAACCCTTCTACATCCATAATATAAATTGGGGCAGACTGCAACCTTGAACAACATGTGTGTAAAACTACTGTCAGGGCCTAAGCTGCTGAGAGCTTGTTGCTCATGAAATCCCTAATGGACAAATATCAGGATAGACGAAAATACCTATAATAATTCCTCAGGGGGGAAGACCAGCAGTGCAATTATTAGCTTAACGCCATGGGACCTTTGCTGTCCGTGGAGTAACCATGGCAAACAGCATTAGGGCAAAGCACCATGACGTGCCCGTGGGTTGAATGTATCGCTGGGCTGGACGTATCGCTGGACTTGCATCTGGGTATGAAGGGTTTCCAGAGAATGTATTCAGTTCAAAAATGTTTTTTAATGTAGCCTAGAACTTTTTATGGCTAAATGTCTGCTGAATGGATGCTCACAGCCCTGCTATCCTTCAAATAGAGCCAAGTGTATCTGTCTTTCTCTCGCTAACACACTCACACAAACATACACTGCACTGCGTTTTTATCTGCTTTGTTGGCATGTCAAAGTTGTTGCTGAAGGAACATGAATAAAACCATTCACCCTCATGGTCCCCTGATGTCCATCACACACACACACACACACACACACATACACACACACACACACACACACACACACACACACACACACACTTTGTCACTCCCATCTGTCACTCAGCACAACAAAAATCATTGTCCTTTGGGACAAAGATCAGAAAGACAAATTGAAACATAACACATTCCCATGAGAGATTTGAAACCAGTTGTAATAATTCCACTAAATCACATCTGAACTAACATTTGCTCAATCATCCAACCAACCGTGACTTTACCCATCACCAGAGCAGAAACTAGAAAGTTCAGGCGACTGAATACTGGGAAACACAGAAAAACAAAAAAGAGTAATTGGCAGGAAAAAAATGACTTAAGCCCAGAAAAAAAAAAAAACATTCAGAGAAAGATGAGACCTCTTCTTCAGCATTTGGCTGACGCTTTCATCCAAAGCAACTTACAGATGTCAACTAATCGCAGGGCCAGACTCCCTAGCTGCTCGGGGTTAAGTGCCTTGCTCAAGGGCACATCGGTGGCAGCTGGCATTCAAACTCACAACTTTTCAGACTACAGCATGCAAACGCGGCTCCTTATCCATTGCACTACCATCGGCCATTTTGTATCTTGACCGATTTTTCAGTGTCCTCTTACTCAGAAATGAATGAAGCCATAAGAGTATAGGTTTGTAGAGTTACATAATCAAATTACAAGGGACATTTGAAAGGTTAACAAATATGATAATTCCTCATGGTTTGTTTCCATTGATGCATACTGACCGGCTATCAAGACATCTACCAATAGAACCCCACTGAGTCACCACCTTCTGATGTCTTGGCAACGAACTCTTCAAATGGGTGGTACGGTGGCGTTGGCCTTTTGTCACAGACATGACAAGTCACCTAATGAATGCCTGCTAACACACTCTGTGTGCTTCTATTTGTCAGCCCTTGCTGGAGACAGAAACCCTGCAGTCTTGTATTTTTGCATGATTATTGCTGCATGGGCTGCACAAGTGTCTGTCACAGTAGCCTTTCTGAATCTCAAGGTAGAAAAGAAAGGAGCCGGCACTGTAGCTCAATGGGTTTCTTTCCCATGAGGCAGACATACTTTTTACTGCAAAGTCACTTTAGAGAATAGCTTTGCTGGATATATATGAATATAAATGTATTCTTTGTCCCACATACTAAGTTCTGTCTACAAACAGTTCCTCTTAAAAACAATGAGCAGAGATATTTGCCTTCAAGCAGCAGATGCGCCATTAGCTTCTCCATCCACATTAAAAGCAGTCATACAAAGGGTGAGTTAGCACGTACTGATGCAAGCTTGTGTTGCTGCCGTGTCCCCAAGGCCATGCTGACAGGGATCGTTCTTTTGGTGTTTTGTGTCAAACTCTGTTTTGAGCTCTGAGTTTTTTAAGTGGCGTCCCATTCCTGACTACTAAATAGATACCAAATAGGCTTTCATATGGTCCACGGCATATTTCAGATTGTTCATGCCAATATGTAATTTTATTTTTCTGACCACTTCTGACCTCCATTTTGCTGATAATTACCACTTTTAATTATTGATTGACAAGCCATTCTCTGGAAAATCCCCTCTATTTTGTGGACTGAGAGGCAATTCATGGAGCACTTTCATTCCGCTTATAATAATACATTCCCCTGCAGAATTACTGTCAGGACTATGAAGCTATTGATTGATTGGTATTCAGACTAAATCTCCCATCCTGCCTAATGAACTGGACTATCTACTCTTTCTCTTCACCGGTGCAGTCGGCCGTTCAGTCTCCCTCCTGCTGTGTGGCTCTGCATGGGCTAATGGGGATCACCTGTGTGTCCCTGGTGTCCACAGAACAATGCTAGAACTGCACACGGTTCTTTAACAGTCCAGTCACTGTGTGGAGCTCTCCTCAGCTACAAGGTTTCGCCTGCAGTTCAATTAGTTTCACATACTCTGCTATCTGCGTCTCCACAGGTCACAGTAGTTGGTGTGTGTGTGGGGGGGGAAGTCAGACACTTTGTGTTGTTGTGTGCCATGGATATTCAATGAGCAGGGCCAGTGAGGTTAATTTGTTTTATCTACTCCAGTTCTGTCCAGTATAATTATGCCAGTATTTTGTATTCATGGCCTCACTAACATACTGTAGGCGCTCAAGAGAATCAGATTTCATACAAATGAAAAAGAAGTGAATTCAAATGAGAATATGTTGATAAAAATAACATGAAATCACAACTATACAGTGCAAGAATAATTAAATCTATAATATAATTATAATAATTAAAGTAGTATTCATTTTGTTTGTCTTTTTTATGTTATATTAATGTTATTTGTATGTCGCTTTGGACAAAAGCATCTGTTAAATACCATAACCACAACTGTAAACACTTCATCAATTATTAATACTTAAAAAAAGATTGAGAGAAAGCACTTTAGCAATCACTGACTGAATGGAAAGCTTCAGTGGGAGGCATCTTCCTGGAGTTTTGTACAGAGACTTGAGAGCTAAAAGACAATAGAAAATAACAAATTTAAATGGCACATTTAAAAATGGATTTAGGTGTTTTAGGTGTTTTTTAGGTGTCATTTGTCTCCATGGAGACGACATTGGTGCTTTTAACAACATTTTTATGAAAAACATCGGTCTGTACTGCAGGCCAGTTTTGAAGGAAAGTATTCGTGATCAGTCTCATCCTGCAGTATCCACTGGGTTTCTCTATAGACACAAATCTTCCCTCCCATTATCCTGTCGGAAAAGGATTATTGAGTCTGTTTTCATGCCTATTCTATTATGGCGACATCATCTATGAATGCCTCTACTGTATGTCCTCTCTCAAAATCCTGGACATTATACACCACTCATCAGGTTTGCCACAGGTGCTACTTACAACACCCATCACTGCACCTTGTATGCCTCAATTGGCTGGCCTTCACTCACTGAGAGACGCTTTAAACACTGGATCCAGTTTATTTATAAAGCAATCATAGGTAAACTCCCATCCTACATCTCCGTATTATTAAATTGCCACTCAAGTGCCTATCAGACCCGCTCCAGCAGTCATTTCGGTAACACTTTACTTGATGGGTTCATTCATAACACATTCATAACAGCTGTCATGAACTACACATGAAGCATTCATGACTGATTCATGAAACATGACTCAACATTCATACCAACCCTTTCATGAATGTGGAAGACAAAACAACAAAAACTTGTCCAACAATCTAGTAATCCATATTATACAGGGTATTATGAATCCTCTCCAGCATTTGTAAACACCTCATGAATATTTTATGAAGTCTACTTCAAATGTCACTTTACTATACGAGTTGTGAAGTATTCATCATACTGGGAAGTGAACTGACCATCTGTGGACCTCTGAATGGTTGGACATTCCTGTTTTATATATCTATACAGTATACAGTCATTGGTGTAGACAACTATGCATTCTTCAGAGGTTACTAGCATAAAAAAAACGAAATTCTCCTGGACACTGGACTTCCCCGTTGACTAAGATGTGACATGATCAGGTTGGCTAAAGCAAAAAAGACAGCAATGCTGTTTTGCTATTGTTGGACTTTTATTTTGACAAGTTTTTGACGTTTTGTCTTCCACATTCATGAAAGGGTTGGTATGAATGTTGAGTCATGTTTCATGAAACAGTCATGAATGCTTCATGTGCAGTTCATGACCGCTGTTATGAATGTGTTATGAACAAACCCGTCAAGTAAAGTGTTACCGTTATTTCTTACTGACAGTTCCCAATGCTCACACTGAACTGGGTAAGTCAGCTTTCTGTTTTGATGCCCCCATGTCCTGGAACTTAATGCAGCGCACCCTTAAGCTCGAGTCATTAATACCTTTTGAGCAATTGAAGGCGTTGATCTCAAACCTCCCCACTCCAGTCTGTAACTGTTTTCTCTAAATTCTATTTTACTAATTCTGCCTTTACCTTTTATTTATTACAGTGCATGAAAATACACTGTACTGTTCTTCCTCGGTCTTCTTCTTCTTATTACAGTGCATGAAAATGCACTGTACTGTTCTTCCTATTCTTCTTATTATTAAACTTCTTCTAACGCTCGCAATTCAGCTTCAACCGTTTAACGTAGAAACTTCATTCAAACTTTGTTGCATAGGTCTTGCTTATGCCATATGTGCTTTGTATTTTTCAACTTTGTAACTTTTATACTTTTTAAACTATTAGTTAAAAACTATCACCATTTCCCCCATAGACTTAACATTGCTCATTATGACATCACGGCAGCAATTAGAATGTTACCCCAGCTGGTCAGCCACCTGGGCACCAACTGTCAGTTTCTCTCAGGCTCCTCTCTGAAGACTACATTCTGTTCCCCTGTATCCTCTGCGCACAACAGTATCAAAATAAGTCCTCCTAATTCCATCCAACTTTATATCCATTCATCTTCTTCAAACCATTCACTCATCCACCCATTCTAAACAGTCTGCCTATCAACAACATCAATTAGACGCTCTACATTGAACTTTTAAACAATCTACTCTGTCTCAGGCTGGCTCTCTTAAGACTAGCCAGTTAAATTGATTACACCTGTATCTGTATCCACTACTCTCAGTAGAGAGCTGTGTCTCTCCATTCTACAAGAATATAAGGCACATTCCATCCAACATTCTATCCATTCATCTTCTTCAGACCATTCACTCATCCACCCATTAAACTGTCTATCAACATCTATTAAACAATCTGTCTATCAACATCCATTAAACTCTCTGTCTATCAACATTAATTAGACTATCTACATTCAACTTTTAAATTATTTACTCTGTCTCAGGCTTTAAGATACTCTGGCTCTCTTAAGACTAGCCAGTTAAATTGATTACACCTGTGTCAACTACTCTCAGAGAGCTGTATCAGTGTCTCTCTTAACAAGAATATAAGGCACATTCCATCCAACCTTCTATCCATTCATCTTCTTCAGACCATTCACTCATCCACCCATTAAACTGTCAATCAATATCTATTAAACAATCTGCCTATCAACATCCATTAAACATTCTGTCTATCAACATTAATTAGACTATCTACATACAACTTTTAAAGGGATATTCCGCCATTTTTGGAAATACGCTCATTTTCCACCTCCCCTCGAGCAAAACAATCGATATTTACCTTGTTCCCGTTCATCCAGCCATTCTGTGAGTCTGGCGATACAACTTTTAGCTTCAGCCTAGCATAGATCATTGTATTGGATTAGACCATTAGCTTCTCGCCTGCTAGCTTCATGTTTAAAAGTGACTGAGATTTCTGGTAATTTTCTCATTTAAAACGTGTCTTCTCTCAAGTTAGAAAGTGCAAAAAGACCAACTGAAAATGAAACCTGGCGTTTTTCTAGGCTGATTTGACATGGAACTACATTCTCATCTGGCGTAATAATCAAGGCAACTTGCACACTACTGGCACTACTACTGCTTGTTGTCTATGGGGACTATTTTCAGATGCTGCGTACGATATCACTGCGCCTATGGTACGTTTGCAAGTTGCCTCGATTATTACGCCAGATGAGAGTGTAGTTCCATGTCAAATCAGCCTAGAAAAACGCCAGGTTTCATTTTCAGTTGGTCTTTTTGCACTTTCCAACTTGAGAGGAGACACGTTTTAAATGGGAAAATTACCAGCAATCTTAGTCACTTTTAAATATGAAGCTAGCAGGCGAGAAGCTAATGGTCTAATCCGATTCAATGATCTATGCTAGGCTGAAGCTAAAAGTTGTATCGCCAGACTCACAGAATGGCTGGATGAACGAGAACAAGGTAAATATCGATTGTTTTGCTCGAGGGGAGGTGGAAAATGAGCGTATTTCCAAAAATGGCGGAATATCCCTTTAAAGTATTTACTGTGGGTCCCTCTCAAGCAGCGTTTATATGTCCTCCCTCGCTCCTCGATCCTCAATGATCTACATAAAGAAAGATAGAAGAAGGGCTAGACTATCGCATTGTTGCCGCTCCATCATTCTTTATGTAGATCAGTGAGGAGCGAGAGAGGACGCGTAAACGCTATATGAGAGGCACCTTCTGTCTCAGGCTTTAAGCATACAATCTCATTAAGACTACAGATCCTGTTTCACTACTTCCTCTGTCCACAACTGTTTCAATATAAAGGTCCTCACTGCAATAATACACTATTAAATCATTTAACCATTGAAACTACTCAACTATTGAACTGTTCAACCATTCGAACTGTCAGTTATCATCCACTATGCCTCCAGTCAACTACATGAAACCTCCATGTACCTAGCAACCATTAAAATTAAGTGTTTATGACCGCTTCCATAGCAACCAACATGATTATACTGCAGTAACTTCTTGTTTCCTGATAGTGGCCACCATGGATACCCTAGCAACAAATGTTTCAAAATAAAAGTCCTCACTAGCAAGTTAGCTAGTTAGCATGGTTAGCATAGTTAACATTGTTAGCATAGTTAGCATTTTTAGCATAACTGCAAAAAATCATCAACTAAGTTAGCTAATCAACCTGGTTAGCATTGTTAGCAAATTTAGCATTGTTAGCATAGTTAGCATTTTTAGCATTACTGTTAGAAATCATCGGTTAAGTTAGCTAATCTACCTGGTTAGCATTGTTAGTAAAGTTAGCATTGCTAGCATAATAAGCATTTTTAGCGTAACTGCTAGAAATCATTAGCTAAGTTAGCTAATCAACATTTTAACATGAATAGAAATCATTAGTTAAGTTAGAACTGGAACGTTTCATCTTTAAACTGTCTACCTTCACACTATCAACTCTCTGTAAACTATGCAACCACCATGTTTACCCTAGCTACACCTTAGTAACCATATCTACATTATCTATCTATTTTTGCATTTTCATGCACTGGTAATTCCTTGGAATTGCATTTCTAGTTCTTCTTCTAACGCACGCAATTCAGCTTCAACCGCTTAACGTAGAAACACCATTCAAATTTTGTCGCGTAGGTCTTACTTACGCGATGTGGGCTTTGTATTTTTCAACTTTGTAACTTTTATACTTTTTAAACTATGAATTAAAAAACGATTTCCCCATAGATTTAACATTGAGCTATTTCCCCATAGACTTAACATTGCTCATTATGACATCACGGCAGCAATTAGAATCTTACGCCAGGTGGCCGGCCACCTGGGCACCAACTGTCAGTTTCTCTGGCTTTAAGCATACAGTCTCTCAGAAGACTACATATCCTGTTAACTGTTTCCTCTGTCCACAACTGTTTCAAAATAAAAGTCCTCACTGCAATAATACACTATTAAATCATTTAACCATTGAAACTACTCAACTATTTAACTGTTCAACCATTCCAACTGTCAGTTTAGTTATCATCCACTATGCCTCCAGTCAACTACATGAAACCTCCATGTACCTAGCAACCAACATCGCAACCATTAAAATGAAGTGTTTATGACCGTTTCCATAGCAACCAACATGATTATACTGCAGTAGCCTAACTTCTTGTTTCCTGATAGTGGCCACCATGGATACCCTAGCAACAAATGTTTCAAAATAAAAGTCCTCACTAGCAAGTTAGCTAGTTAGCATGGTTAGCATTGTTAGCATTGTTAGCATTTTTAGCATAACTGCAAAAAATCATCAACTAAGTTAGCTAATCAACCTGGTTAGCATTGTTAGCATATTTAGCATTTTTAGCATTACTGCTAGAAATCATCGGTTAAGTTAGCTAATCAACCTGGTTAGTATTGTTTGTAAAGTTAGCATTGCTAGCATAATTAGCATCTTTAGCTTAACTGCTAGAAATCATTAGCTAAGTTAGCTAATCAACATTTTAACATGAATAGAAATCATTAGTTAAGTTAGAACTGGAATGTTTCATCTTTAAACTGTCTACCTTCACACTATCAACTCTCCGTAAACTATGCAACCACCATGTTTACCCTAGCTACACCTTAGTAACCATATCTACATTATCTATCTATTTTTGCATTTTCATGCACTGGTAATTCCTTGGAATTGCATTTCTAGTTTCAATTGTTTTCTTGTGTGTAAAGGTATACGTGTGTTTGTACCCACATTGCTTTAGCTTGTGAGTATGCTTGTCCATATGTCTTGTGGGCATGTATGCAGGTTTGTGTGTGCCTGGATCAACATGGTATGTGATGTGATATTTTAGTTTAGCCTGGTTTTATTGTTGTTGTTGGTCAGACTACCCACAGCCTCGACTGGCTCATGCATAACCCTTGTTGTATCTCGGCTGCATTGAAAAAGAGGGTTGTCCTCAATGTAATCCCGAGAATGTTAAATAAAGGTTTCAATTCAAAAGTTCCCTGGTAGGCTAAGTACTTATTGTTATTATTTTGAGCACTGCTAGTGTTAACGTCATTCTTTTTCTCTTATCATGCCTCCAAATCATATAAAAGAGCTTGGAAAAACATTCAAATATTAGTAATACTTTCCACTTCAGTAAATACAACCTATATGTGCTGTGTAGCTCTGCATTGCCAAAGCAGTTTTCCAGATTAATCAAGGTTTGCCTTGATAAAACAATGTCAGAGCCTTGACACTTCGCTGGTCTCTTTGCACTCTTTCTAAGCAAATATACGGTGGGTTAATGCTGAAACAGCTGCTAAAAACTTCTGGGTTTGCTCAGAGGTAAGTGATTTACATTGTCATTGTCATTTACAGCATGTTCACAACACTGATCCCGGATCTGTCATGATGCTTTTCAAGGGTATTGTGATGCTGTATGAACATAGGCCTCCCGGGGCCAAAAACTCACCAATCCTATATGACCCTTCCAACTGCTTAAAAACAAACATAGGCTATGTGTTCCCAAGGCATTTCAGCTGGCACAGAAAAAACATTGAGCTAATGGCAATTACACTAAATCTGATTCATTTACATTTCAAAGTATCTGCGTTGGTTTTGAACAATTCAACCAGAAGTCCCCTGGGAACAGATTGAAGGGGTCTATATATTATGTCCTGTTTCCATGGCGCACTTCAGTACAGTATAGCTGTGCTATACTGGGCTGTGCACTTTGCTGGGCTCTTTCTCCTCACCAGGTGGCTCAGAACTAATCACAGCCATTATCCCACCATCTGTTTGACTTCCTTGGATGTTTTCTTTCACTACCTCAACAGGGGGAAACCAATCACTTTGACAAAGTTTAATGTGGATATGCAAGGTGTTGACAACGAGACAAAGAACAATTTGATGCACATTGCCTGTGAAAAACAAAAACAGGCTTCATAAGTAAAGATCATCACTGCACACTGCTATAATACTCCAGATTGTTTAGAGCGAACCGTGCTTTTCGCTGTCAGCCTCTACAGGTTGGCTCTCTCCCAACAACAGAACAGGCATGGTTGTGTAAAAGAAGATCATATTTTGCCCTATAGCCATTTGTTTAGTTGAGTACTGAAGTAAAACAGTGCAGAAAAGAAGCCAGTTGAAAGAACAAAAAGCGTACAGACACAAAGTGAGATTTTGACTCACAAAGTTGGCAGAGAAGGATGAGTGCATGACTGAAATGATGAGTTGTAATGACAAGTATTCAGCCCAGCATCTTGGAAATGATGTCTTTAGCTGCAGAGAACCACTTCTGACGTCTTCATTGATAGACTCTTTGTTTATCAGCCAAATCCACATTGGAAATAGGCTGCCACAGCCAGTGTGGCATCTCCAGAATAAACTAAATCAATCAATCAATCAATCAATAATAAACTCATTCAACAACAAGATCATTCATAAGTTCCACGGCCAACCCAAAAGATGTTATTTATTAAGTTTAATCAAACTAACAAGTTTCAGATGCACACACACACACACACAGAGAGAGAGAGAGAGAGAGAGAGACTTACATTTTAATTTCACTTAAATTTCCATTACAAGAATCGAGACACAAATTACCTGAAGACATGGTGCCAGCAGCTATCCTGAAAGAGCAGCTGCAACCTGTAGCGGTGAATCAAACAACAGACAAACAACCAGTCATGTTGATTGAGTGTTTGGAGAGACAGAAATAGATGTCCTACTATAGCTGTCTCTCATCTTCTGAAGATCACAAGGCTGGCTGTCCAATTTGTCCATTTCAGGTGCTTTCAAAGATGCATTTCCTGCCCACTCTGTTGGACTCTCCATTGAAGAATGCATTTTTTCCCCCTTTGCTGCTTTTGTTATTGTTATTATCATTTTGTTCACACAAAAGGCCATGTTGGTGGCGGTCGGTATCCTATTGACACACACTGTGAAAAGTGTCAGCCTTTTTTCCAAATGCCATCCACAGCATCCTCAATACTGCGCTTCTTCTTGAGGAAGTGGAAGAGAATAGCCCATTGTAACAGCTGTATGCTGAAAGGACCCAGTAGGGATTCTTGAGCCCAGCCATTAATTCATCACCTCCTGCTGAAAATCCGGGATTGATTGTTAAAGATTTCCACTTTGGCTGTTGGAGTGTTTAAGAGGTTTGCCAGTTCTGCAATAGGCCTCGGGCAGGAAGCGGGGGAGGCATGTTAGTTCTCTTCAAAGCAATATTTCAAATAACAAGTGCTCAAATCTCTCTCTCTCTCTCTCTCTTGAAATACATACCTGTATGCACATGTGTGTGGGGTTCAGGTCAGCATGGAAAAAGGATGGATGGATGGATGGATGGATGGATGGATGGATGGATGGATGGATGGATGGATGGATAGATGGATTGATGGACGGATGACAGGCACATGTGGTATATCAGCCACGTGTCTTTTATTGTGTGAAGTGCACGTTCTGCATGATTCATTGTTTTGTCCTTGGCTGTGACTGGTGTTTCATGGTATTGCTATGAGGGCTGCCTTTACTCAACATGTGCTCACAAACACCCTATTTGACTGATGACAGCAGATATTTCGAAGGCTTAAGTCAGCATATCCTATATTACTTTCAGTATCAAATGAGATTTATTTTCGGACTCTTTTTTTTTATTTGGCAGATCAACCAGTCATTGGAGTAATAGGCTGCAACATCTGGGGCCATTTATCGTTTTGCGAGTAATTAGCTGATGGTATTCATGGAGTTGCACCTTGGCTACTCACTTGATTAAATTAATTTTGCAGGACGCACACACAGATGGAAGGCTCATGTGTGAGAAAGACAGACACAGAAAGAAAGAGAGAGAGAAAGAAAGAGAGAAAGAAAGAAAGAAAGAAAGAAAGAAAGAAAGAAAGAAAGAAAGAAAGATTTAGGCAAAGTGTGTCAGTTAGTGTGTACGTTCCGGTTTGGCAGGTGCACATCGCCATCTTCTGGCGTCATTGACTGTTTTTTTTTTTATTTCGAGAGGCCTTAGGCATATTTCTGCATCTCGCAGTTTCCTAGATAAGGTTAAGCTAATGCTTTGGTTATCATAGACTTAGGCTAAATGTGCTGAACACTGAATGATTTTCAACGTTCACCCCAAATAATCCAATATAGCATAGGCCTACCTTTCTGGGGATAGGCTATAAAAATGCCGAAAACAGTCAGTGAAAAACTCCTCTGTCATCCGTCAGATGTGATTAATATATAATAATGATTTCCTCATGTGATGTAGCAGTCGCTCATAAACTCGTCTGATATGACACAATGACGCATAGGCAGCGCTGCTAGGTGATTAAATCCAATCTGCAGAGGGATAGGCTATTTAATTGATGCAATTATCTATAGGTGCCACCAGATGGCGGGCTATAGCACCAGATGATGTAATTCGCACCCCTCCTTCCCCTGCAAGTGAAAGCAACCAGGCACAACAGTGACGCCGCTGCTGATTACCATGCGTGATTCACGTCTACCCCGGCCACGTTGGAGCATCATGATGCTGGATCTCCCGAAGAATTAACCGAAGAAAAACATTTCCAGTTCTCCGTCTCATTTTGTGCAGTTATGTCTCAGTGGCACTGCTTTATTGCGCGATGCCAGAGCTCTCAGCTTACCTGCTCCTCTCGGTTTTGTTGATATCCTTCGAGGATGGGTACGTGAACAGGGCGGAGGGTGGTTTGGTCCCCCCTGGCCCTACCCCGCCGTTGGAAGACAATGCCAGCGCCGCTGGTACAGATGGATCCGTCAGTAGACAGACGCTCCAAGAACATCAAGTTCATACGTCGACCCTTGTCCCATCAGGTTAGAGCACAAAACGTTATTTTTTAGCTTGTTTCACTGCGTGTTCTCTTTTTCTTTAATGTGACAGTTTTCAGTTGTCTGGTCACTATCGCTCTTGAATCGTGTTTGCCTGTTACGGGGAAACCTCCTAACGCAGCTCCCAGCCTAGCCTACTACAATAACAAAGGGCGTTTGACCACAGAAGATGACAGAAGTGTTCTTTACCTAGCGATATGCTCCTTTGTCTCGTAGCATAGCCTATTGTGTTTATTAACACGGGTGTTTAATGATATTCAAAACATGTCAATGATATTATATATGTTTTGCTAAGCATTGAAGGGGTTATATCCTACTTAAACATAGCCTACCTTTTAAAATCACCGAAATAAATAATTAAAAGATGGTAGCATGCTTTTGCCTCGACTAGGCCTGTACCAGTAACGTGGTCTCCGTTTATATCTTATCTGCTTGGTAGCATAATTAGTCTGTAGTGAAAAGGATTTGAGCTTTATTATCGGGGATTATCATTTATCACTGGCAAATGGCATATTGTCTGTATAATCCCGTCATATCAGCAAATACGCTATGCAACCTGGTCAGTCACATATAGGATCAATGTTATTACTGTCTTAACGGCTTACAAAATTAAATGGACAATTTGCTTTAATTTCATTGAACTTCTTACTGTCATTATTGTTTATAGATGTATTGTTTGTCCATAAATAAAACATAGGCCTAATGGTAGGCTATAAGATTGGTCAGTGGCATTATATTATATATAATATAAACAATAATATTACTTTCAGGGTATGAAAGGGTTTTCCAACACAAGGAATTGTAGGCTACACTATGAAAGAATCACATGAAAGGTATACAAGCTGTATCTGTGAGCTGCTGGCACGCCAGCACAAAAAAATCCGGCATCTGGCTGTCTGTGGCACTTTGATCTATTTTTAAACTCCCTGCCTGTGCTGGGGATCTCTGGTTTCATTACTATTTCATGTTCAGAGAAAGGTTATCGCGGGATTCTCCTGGGCACCTGACAAACATGGCCGTCCCTGATGGGATGGGAACCCTACTGTGCTGTGTGTTTGAAACCTATCTGCAGTTCAGGCAGTCCCATCCACTGTAGGCTACCTCGTTCAGATAAGCATTCTAACGTAACTGCATCAGACAACCAAACAAAATGATTTAACAAAATCATACAGAAAAGCAGGGTCAAGTTTGGAACAAGCTGCACTTGTAGTTGTGGCAACAACCCTCACCCCCCCACCCCACCCTCATTATCTGACTTGGCTTACAGCACCTCGTCTGGCCCTGAGAGTTTGGGTGAAGGATGCGTCCAGCCAGCGTTTCATCGTAGGTGCGTCGGTGGAGGTGTTTGTGAACGGCACGCAGGTGGACAGCGCCGTGACGCAGGGCAATGGGGAGGTGCTGCTCCGGGTGCCCTACGCCCTGGGCCAGACCCTCAGCATTGTGGCTAGCATGGACGGCTACGTCCACAAGCAGCTGCCCTGGAAGACCACCAAGATGCCCAGTAAGTGCAACACTCAAGTTTGGGTCCATCGTAGTGAAATTGCTACCAGCACATTGGACACCAGCACAACTCATTGTTGAGAAATGAGAAATATTTACATTCATGTCAAGTACCAGTAATAACATGTTAATTTGACATATATTATATTGTATCTATTGACATATAGGCTTCATGTTGAAGTAATTAAGGCTTTATGAGTAATACCTTCCTAAGGTTTATATTGAGGCTTAATAGTGCAGATCTCCTACAAATAGCATTCTCTTATGGACATAATTTCCTGGAGTATACTCAGCAGGTCATCCATCATTAGCAGGTCCAAGTGCTATTGGCAGTGTTGTTGTAACTGAGTGTCTGACAGAGAGAGTGAGTGTGCCGAGACACCCCTTTGTCATTGTGAGTTATGTGACACAGAAACACAGATGTCTTGGCTACTGATGCTGATTCAGATTAAAATGTAATTGCTTTGCACGTTAACACCCCCCCCCCCCCCCTCCTCAAGGCTCAGAAGCTTTTCTGGCCAAAGTCCTTGCAATGAAGTGCTAAGACGAGTCCCAGCAATAATCTGTATAAGAGCCATTGATTTCCTGCCAAATGGACCATCTTGTATGTCTCTATGAGGCTTATGTACAGAATGAATTAAGGATTAAAGGCAATTGTGTATTTATGGGATCAATGTATATATTTAATGCATTGTTTCTTGGTCTGACTCAATCAATATCTCCTGTAAATACAGTCGCGTGTGGTTTCAGGTTGTCCATGATCATGAACCTAGACCTTTCAATTATTAATGTACTTCTGGGGTGGTGGTTCTCTAGGGGTGTGTCCCTCGTAGCAAGTGCTTTCCTATTGGGCGTCCGAGACAGACAGCGTAGGATGTGTTTGGTGTGGGAGAGCGGGGAGATGAGGCTGGGGAGTGCATGGCAGCATCAGTGGAGGGGTCCCAATCCTACTCAACATCCCCACCAAGTGTCGCTCTTATGCAACTGATCACACACATCATCCAAATGTTGTTGTTGTTTTTTTTTGCTTTGACCCAAAAGCCACAATAAGAAGTGTCTCAGTTTCAACTAAAACTTAAAACACATTACAACATATGTGTTTCTTGTTACATTTTCTATTCACTTTGATTAACTTAATGTTGTTGCTGGGTCATGTTTGTCATGTTATGGTTGCTCATTTCAGTATTCTCCTCCGTGACCCTGGCTCTGCTCCCACAAACCCAAGGCAACATCTGGCTTTATGACGATTCTGTGCTGATCACCCAGAAAACATCTGGTAAGTCATGCAATATAAACCCAAAATATAAATATCTAAAGTCATTGTTTGGTGTAGCATAACAGTAGTACCATAAAGGTGTGTGTTGTGTGATCCTCCCGTGTCTGTAGCGTACACCTCCCAGCCCAGTGTACAGTTCCCCAAAAGCTTGCTGAAGCTTCCGAACAACACCAACATCTCCATGGTTACAGCCTATCTGACGTTGCCACCCGTTGAAAAGGATTGCCACCTGTGCACAATCGGTCTCCTTAGCAACCGTTCAGGTAAAGGCATGCTGGGACTTAGGAGCACATATGTACACTTCACAGGGGTCCAGTTAAATGTGAATCAACTAAGAGATGTTCAGAAAGATCAACAAGAAAGAATAATAAATACATACAATAAATAGCCTACAAGCACAGACATGAGTTATACACCTACAGTATTAGTACAATAGTCCAGACAAATTGAACAGTAATTTGATCAATGGAGACTGTCTGTTCTCAAAGGCAGCTTCTTTTTAAGTAACAAGTAAGAAAAACACTATAATATGAAATATTTAAGGATTTATCATTGTACATTAGCCTCACATTGACCTACTCTTGAACACACAGATGTACTTTGTGTAGATGTCAGTTCCAGTTGAACATGATACACAGGATCACACCATGCATAGGACATGAGAAGTATTTTAAGAGATTGTGGTTCAATTCAGGGTGGCCTACCACATACCAGCATATCACAAGTTAAAGGAGTCTATTTCTAAACAAATGGTCCTTTAATAATGGGCATATGTGGTATTAAAATAAACAAAAGCAAAGTCATTTGAAGAGATTTTGGTTTCTCAGAAGCCCAGTGCTTGTCCATGAAGCCTGAGAAGGCAGCGTGACAGCAGGATGCCAGTAGTCATTAGTATCGGTCAACAGCTCCAGCATTTCAGGTTGGCAAGCAGCCCCACTCCAGCCTCTCTCTGATGGAGTGTTGATTGGAGGGCTGCGTGTGTGTGTGTGTGTGAGTGTGTGAGAGAGAGAGAGAGAGAGAGAGAGAGAGAGAGAGAGAGATGGGCGTGAGCTCTCTCTTTGGACCTCTGAGGTGGCCCTGAGCACTTCCAGTGGTCAGGTCAAGAAAACTCATCAGCACTTCAGCCGTGTTGTTCCAGCTGGAGCCCTCTCTCCTCAGTGCTGGAGTTCCGTAGCTTGGTGTGACAACTTGGCGCCATTCAAATCATATCATGTTCATTTTTTCGTTCCCACGTTTTCCTCAGGCTTCAGGAGCGTGAGGCTCAGTCCAGTGGCCGGTCTCAGCACCCAGCTTCTGGCCGACGGGAAAGAGCTTCCTGTCAGTGGACCGGTCAAGATCACCGTGCCTCTGCCCCACAGCGCATACTGGCGGTCATCCGACTCCATACCTGCATGGGCATTTGACAGCAAGACAGGTGAGGAGGGAGACTGTCCTACCAAGACAGCGGTGTTCTACTTTTTCTGTTCCTGCTCTACCATATGCAGGAGCTAGACAAAATAAGAGGAAGCACCATGCTCGATAAACTGCTGTCTCTGTCACTCAGTTTTGCCTTCTGTTCTCATTTTTGGTATCTCAGCATGACTTAAGACACAGTCTCCCTCCCTCTCTCTTTCAAACAAATCTCCATTTTTGTGTCTGAGCCTGAGGACCCCAGTTATTTGTGCTCCAGAATTTGAATTTCTTGGCTATAACATTAAAAACAGGATACAGCACATGCAGTGCATAAGATGTATATACCATTGGGACATTATTTATGTCCAAATATAGAGTTTGAGAGATCACTGATTTCTTTTTTTTTTCTGTTTCAGTTGGGTTTATCTTTATTGACATTGAAGCTTTCATCTAGTTTCAGAGTTTGTCTTTGTTGACTTTGCACTCATAACTTTTCCTGTATAAGCTTTCATGTACATTTTCACAGCCTCATCCTCTCCAACCAGGGTGAAATCCTGAGTGTAATTGTAACATGAAGTGCTGACATTAACAGACACGCTGCTCTCCTTCAGGCACCTGGATGAATAAAGGTTTTGGGACGGTGAATAGAGATGGGGACACTCTCATCTGGACGTACGTGGCATCTCACCTCGGGGACTGGCTCGCGGCCCCCATACCCGCCTTCCACGGTGAGTCCAACTCCTGACCACTCTTTGGCTCGTGTGGTCAACAGCAGCCTGTGTAAATCAGCCGATTTACTGTACTGCCTCCTCTGCATTGCTTCTTCACAATACCTAAGAGAGATGAACAATATAATACCCTTTATTATATTGTTGCCACACAGCTGCCTGCCTTCGCCTCTAGGGGGCACTGTGGTAGTGCGTTTGTTTGGTTTTTTTTTTTTTTTGCACTGTTTTTCAGTACTGTTCTCTCACCACTTGACTGCCCAGTAACTGGATTTTTGTTTGGGGAAAATCTAGGTTACATGGGCCATGGGGCAGCCTCTCTGGACATCTCATATCACACGTACCTCCTCATGGGCAGCCTGGGAGGAACGCTGCTCATAGCCATTGGCTTTTTGTCCGTGATCTTGTGTCACTGTAGGTAAGGTAGCACTTCTGACTCATTCGCACAGCTCATTGTTTACAGCATGTGGCCTATGGAATTCTGCAGTTACTGTCTATACTTTTTTGCATGTTCTGATTGCTGCTCAAGAAACATGTTTTTATGCCTCTGTGGCTGTGACAGCTGTGGCTGGAGGAATGTGTTTGGGTTGTCCCTCTGTACATCCATATGTCTCTCCAACCCGATCTCGTGAATTTGATATTTCAAGAGCGCCTTGAGGCACGTGCTTTAAATTAATAATTAGGTTTTGGATGTCAAAGGTCAAACTACAAGGTCATTGTGACCATGAAAGTCTAATTTCTGCATATATCATATCTCAAGAATACCTTAAGGCATGTGCTTCAGATTTGTTACGGATCTTCAGTTGGACTGAAAGATGAGCTGATCAGGTTTGGAGGTCAAAGGACAAACTACAAGGTCATTGTGACCATGAAAGTCTAATTCTTATGAATATCATCGAAGATCCTTAATTACTGACAAGATAGAGCAACATAATGCATCTCTATGGAAGAAAAATTCGAACAGTTCCTGTCTGCTTAAAGAGGCGTGTCGCAAAGATGTCATAGTGGGATATCGATCTCTGTCAGATTGGCAAGCAGTTCAGTTCGAATGTTAACAGGTCTGCTTAAAGGGGGATTTAGCCTCCCTCCCCTTTGCGAAGACAGAACACGGAAATGATCGAATGTGTGTGCCTCTCGCTCCGCTTCTACCCTCTCTGATATCATATCTCAAGAATGCCTTGAGGCAAATGCTTTAAATTTAGTTGGTATTTTTGTTTTCTAAGATGAACTGATTTGATTCCTTTCCACTCTATGTGACATGGCTCACCACACAAATGCCACAAATGTCAACCAGAAATTCATGGCTACACAGGCATGCCACCGCAATGCGGTAATTCTGGTTGAGGCTTTCCGTTTTGACCATTTTCATTAGTTTACTAATGCTTACATGTTTATGTACTTGCACTAACCTCATGTTGCTAATTTAATATGATGTAGTTTCTGTTTTGATCATGTAGTGTGATGCAGTGTGTATCAGTCCGCAGAGGAACTGTAATACATGGAAGGCCCTTTCAAGCCTGCCAGTGGCCCAGTTATTCTAAATATGGCATCTCATGCATCTCATGTACTCGTGCATCATGGTCAACATAGTTTTCTCACTACACGTGTGACTCTAACTCTAACTTCCTCTGCAGACATTCTGCACGGGGTAGGGTGAGGAGGCGGAGTTCTGCCCGTGTGGTCCTGCAGAAAGACCAGACCACATCCACCAGCTGCGATGGAGAAGACGACGAGTATCCCCACGACGACCGCACCTTCTCGCTGGCCACCATGGCCCAGCGCAACGCCTCAACCACCCCCCGACATCAAGCCAACTACAACATCTACGTGGAGGATGTCGGCCGCTCGTTCAAACTGTATGAGAATGTGGGCGGCGTAGGAGCGACCGAGGGCACCAAGTCGCCGATGCCGTCGGTCTACGTCAACAGCGAGGAGGTGGCGAGGCTGAGGGAGATGTCCGACCAGAACCGACCGGCCCAGGGCGCTGGCGAGAATATGTTCAAGGACAAGCTGTTCCACATTTACAACCAGCCGGTAGCCCTTGTCCCAGCACCGGAGCTCTTCGCCAGCCATCTGCCGCCGACATCCCAGGCTGAGCCTTCAGGCTGCCGATCGGCCACATTCCCCAGGAATGGCATGGAGCATGGGCCGCAGTCGGAGCGCAATTTGCAGGACGGCTTCACCCAAACACTCCCCAAAAACGCCACGCAGGACAGTGACGAGCAGCCAGTCTCGGAGGGTGCAATCCAGGGTGCAGCCATCAACCCTGGCGTCTGGGGCCGCTACAGCCACCTCCTGGAGTCAGTCTCTGTGCCGGGAACTCTGAACGAAGCAGTGGGGATGGGCCCCTTCCGGGCCGAGCTTCAGGGTATCTCAGAACAGACCCTGGTGGAGCTCTCCAAAGCCAAGCCGTCACCACACCCACCCAGAGCCTGGTTTGTCTCCCTAGATGGCAAACCCGCCGCCTCAGTGCGCCATTCAGTCATCGAGATCCAGGGCCGACACCGGCCCGGCAGCAGCAACGACACCAGCCTGGACTCGGGGGTGGATATGAACGAGCACCAGCAACCTCTCCTGAAAATGGAGCGTGAGGGGCCCTCTTTCCCAGCCATGCCCAGAGCAGGTGGGCCTAGGAGCCAAGAGGAGCCCGACCTGAGCAGCAGCGAAATCGGAAGTCCCGAGGATGGAGCCCTGAGGCACACCTTTGAAAGTAGCTACGCCGGCATGCCGTTCAGCAGCATCTCGGAGGAGAGGGACGTGGGCGACACGTCAAGCGAGTCCAGGGGCACCCCGCCACCCCGACGGCCTAGAAAGGTCCGAGACAAGGGTAGGCCAGACAAAAAGAGTGGTCGGCATGTACGTGAGGAAAGGCCACAAATGAAACGCTAGCCTGAGCTAAAATTCTGCCAAGCTCTAAAAGTAAAAGTAAAAACATCTGAGTAAAAGCATCTGTTTGTCATCAGTCTGCCATGTTATGTCACATGGTATTATGAAATATTTCTCAAACAATATGACCAAATTTAGTATTTCTACATGCTGTTTGGGGAGCATGTTTATTAAATGTGGAATGATTAAAAGGTTGAGGTGAGGAAAATGCTTTCAGTCATGACATTGGTTTGATGTTTCTGACAGATGTGGTTCCGTTACTTTCTTCTCTTAATGCTGTTGTTATAAGAAAGCACACACTAACCATAGCTGCTGCTTTTTTCTACAGTTTAAAGCTAACAGTGCAGATAAACCAGTTGCAACATGGTACATGTGCACAAAGTCAATCCAGAAACAGAACATATTTATATCCAAAAGCACATCAAAGGCCGAACACATGAAAGTCGACTTTGCATAAGTCGCAAAGCATTGATTTACCACAACAAAGTAAGGGAATGGGGTGAAATCTTTGACTTTTTACAATGGCACTTAACAAGTTGTTTTTACTGAGCTGATTGCTGTCCTGTAAGATTTATTTAGTCATTGATGACTGTTTTGATGGTTATTGCATTGTTCTAAACAGATTTCCAAATGTGCTCAGCTAGACTTGCTCTAGAACCAGCTGTGATGTTTTGCCTTTTGGTCTGTCAGAGATTTTAAAGACGGTCATTTTTGTAAAAGTCTCTTTGTGCGATAATAACAACATTTAAGCTACTGGTAGAATAGTTGCAGGAATAGTTTGTGCCAAATTTAGATTACCACTACTCTAGCGCCATATATATAAAAAATAACAAACACAAATTTATGAAGCAGTGTAGCCAACACTTGCAGAAACAAGATTCATCTATTTTGTTATCTGGTCAAGCTCTACTGGATTTTCCAGAAACTGCCACAGAGAGAAAGGGAGTGATAGAGAGAGAGAGAATGAGAGAGGAACGTGAAGCGACTGCAAGTAATGACAGCAAGTTAGCTGTTCAGAATTGCAGAAGCCTCCCTGGTCAAACATGAAATTGTCCGAAGCTATGCGTGTATATGTGTGTACAAAAAAACTGTACAAAATGAGCATGCGTTCGCCGTGTCTGTCTTTGTATGCCTCGTTGATGATGTGAGAATGTTCGCAAGTGTGACGTCTCAGGTGAGATGAGCTATCTCAGCCCAAGGCCTTCACCAAAAAACACTTAATATCCAAATCAAGCTTCGCTCGTCATTTACCATGTGCATTTAGCTTATCACGTATCATGTGGTTGTGGACAAAGTGATTGTTATGTGTATGGTTTACTTCGTTTAAAAAAAGGTAGCTGATATTATGAGTCAATTGTCTTTTTCTTGTTTATTATCATATGTACGAATAGTCATCCATAATAGAAAACATTTTAAATGATGTTTCAAGCTGGACAAGGAACTGGGCTGGTCAATCCGCTCGAAAATGGCCCATTTCAGAGCCACAGGCATTGCTATATTAAGAGAGAAATTAACACTGTGACCTGGTCAATGCTTTGAAACTCAAGAACCTGTCAACCTTCTCCGTTCATCTTCCACTACACACATGTACAGGTTCTGCCTTAGTAGAGACTGGGTTGATGTGCTTTGTTCTGATTGAATGGATACTTGTGGTTCACAAGTTTACATCTTTTCCCATTTGTTTTGATTTTCATTAATGAACATCTGTTATTAACATTTCTGAAAATGAAGGGGGATTTTACCATAAATAATTAAAAAACAACTGTGATTTGAAGTTACAGAACCTTTCTAAACTTCATCAACTCAACCCAAATCTAGAATCCAAGAGTCGTTGGATAATGTAACTGTATTCCACATAAGGCTGATGTATGTATGTATGAATTGGGGCTGGTCCACACAACGCACTTATTTATATTCTGTATGTCATGGCAAAAGTAAATTCACAATAATTGACATCCCTTTGCCTGAAACATGATTGACAAACTTGGATGGTGTGTGAATAAGAGAAAATGAGATGCATGATTGTATAACGTGAAAATCATTTTCAAGTAGTGTCTACTGAATGTGCTCCAGTTATTATTTGATTGTAAGATATTTGTTTCAATTATTTATGTACTTATTTATTCATACATTTAGGTAATTCACATGACGCCTTTCAGTCAAGAGTAGTTGTGCAACAATGATGGTACATTACTTGTATACTTCACTTCTGCCTTTTGTGCACTCTTCCATCAACATCAATAAAATCACAAGCAAAACAGTTCATTAGATTCTGTTTGGTTCTTATACCATCATTATATTATTTATTTATTAACTAGATGTGTTAAAACCTGTACAGTATTATATCAGTATAGTATCAGCATTAGTAGTAAATGTATTAATAACGATAATGTCTCCTCACAATTTATATTTTCTCATAACCACACCGTTTTTAAGTTTTTAAAAACAAATCTATTCTACTATTTATGATATTATAGCCATATAGTACCCTCTATATTTATTAACACTCCTGGTAAAGATTAGTAAAAAGAGATATTTTTTAAATCATCTTTGTGGTTTTATCTTTGTTTCAGGATATGTGTAGATAACTGCCATGTTGGCATTACAAACTGCTGTGTCTCCTAATTATGGCTCACTGTGAAAACAATGAGGAAAAGGCCAACATTGAAGGGAAGCACATTTATATTACGAAGAAAGAAAATCCTCCACTGTTATATGTGTAGATGTTAGATGTGACTTTATTGGCAAAGGGAAATTTTACAAAGAATTAAATACAGGGCTGCCAATAATTGTGACATGTATCACTTTGACTTTAGCAAGATAAAACAGCAAAAGATGATTTTTACCTCTTTTTACCCATCTTTGCCTAAGGTGTCAATAAATGTGGAGAGTGCTGTATATAGAACATATCCAGTATATCTGTTGTGCTGTCTGGTAACTGGCACTTTTTATTTAGCAAGCTACAGTATATGGTAATATTCACATTTCACGTTGCTCATGTTTCAGGGACATATCTGACAACTGTAAGGAAGGGATATCAAAGTTTTGCAGGTAAACATGCATATCCGGATACTCTCCATTCTCCATTCCCCTCTAGTTCTTCTGTGGACTTGGAATGTTTATGTACATCCCTGTCATCCACAGAGCCAGCTTGGGTATCTGCCCACTGCTCGACCCTCTGGGTCCCGCAGGCCTCTGTTTTCTCGGGGGTTTGAACCTACGGGGTAAAACGCTTCCCTCTGGGTTGACCACAGTATTTGGGCTCGCCCCGACATACAGCCCAGCGTAGCTCTCCTCTGACTGGAGCTGCGGTGCCGCTATGCCAGTCGGCCGCTGGGGCACGTTGGCGGGGCTCGGGAGGAGACGTGTGTTGGGTTGAGCTGCTTTAGAGCCACTTCTCTTTAGCGACTGGCCTGCTAGCGGCGCATGGCTGAGAGAGTGGCACCTTGTGAGGGGTTGGGGCCTGCCGGGCCGGGCCAGGCTGAGTTCTGCGTCACTGGTGCGGCGGGGCTGGTCAATACGGACGCTGTTGACCACAAGTTCCTGGGCGCTGGGCAAGGGCCAGCCAGCGGGGTGAGATCGGGAAGCCGAGGGAGAGACGAACGAGTCAGAGCGTTTGACCACCATCACGTCCATCGTCCTGTCTTTGAGCCCGACACCGGGGACAAACAGGCCCTTGGACTGGTCATCGGGGAGTTTGCCACGCCTGGAGGCAGGAACATCCACAGCAGGTACGATCCTGACCGCAGACGCACCGGACAGTGGGTTGTAAATCGTGTGGCAGTCCAGAGGGCAGTAGTTAGCCTGCCGGAGCCACGGGTCAATGCAGTCTGTGTGGAACTGAAGAGAACAGACACATGGTCATTATTACTTAGCAGCCGCTTTTGTCCAATGACAAAATTACAACAGTTAAAAATGTACAGTTTTTAATTACTAAATTGTGTTATGGACCAAGCAGTTTTCAAAAGTGTCTGTTAAAAGTTGTCTCAAATGTTGTGCTTGCTTGGATATGAACAAAGCTTTATTTCCACCATGACTGCTCATTAGTGAAATATTTTGCCATGTTCTATTAGAGAAAATGGTTAAAAAAACAAAGCTCAGCTATTTGGCTATGTGGATGCCTATGGCCTCTCTGCTGTACTGTACAGTACTGTATATCTCTGGTGTTTACCTTATGGTGGCAGGGCAGGAGTCTGACCTGCTGACCCAGACTAAAGGCCCTGAGGCAAATGCGACACTGCATCCCCGCCTCCAGCAGCCTGCCGCCCGGACGCACCCTCACCAAGGGCAGGGCAGCCAGGGCAGCCTCCGGGACACGCTCACGCTTCAGCAGCAGCACACTGCAGTGGACACACACACACACACACACACACACACACACAGACATAAATACACACATATTTACAGACACACACACACACACACACACACACATACATACACAGACATAAATACACACACACACACACACACACATACATACACAGATATAAATACACACACACACACACACACACACACACACAAATACACACAAACACATACAGTACACAAAGAGAACCACATACAGACATATACACAAAAAGGGTAAGCTAGGGTGATTCAAAGGGCCTCCAAGGGTTTCAAGTTGTAATACAGCTTCAGTGTTACAGCACTTTACATTATACTTCAAAATTATTGTTCAATTCTAATGAATCAATTCTGAATTTGAATTTTCTGACTTCAATTTACTGACTACTGAATGTTCTCCTGATCTAGTGCCATAGTGCAAACACCTGTACATTCACTACCAAGGTTTGATGGTGGAGACTGACCCATTGTCCAGCGACTGAGAGTCACTCTGTTCTTCTGTGGTTTTCCTCTTTTCTGTAAACTGCTGCATCTGCACCCATGGCTGGGTCCTTTTCTTGAAGAGACAATCTACAGCTTCAGTCAAGAATGTCTGTCGTGCTACATTCATAACAGTGAAGCAACTGTACCCTACAGTACATCTCTTTCTGAAAAAATACAGAGCATGACTGAACTCTTAAAAAGAAAACTGTACAAACAGCGGACTGAACGAGGCAAGTTTATTCATGTGACAATTCATATAAATCACTCAAGGTGCTTCTTAAAATGGCAGATAAAAATATTAAAGCTATGTTTGTTACTAGGGGTGCAACAGTACACAAAAAACACAATATCGCAATGGGAATATTATTTTGAAAAGGTGTCAAATATTTGTTTTGACGTTAATTGACTAAACTGACATAGGATCCGCATGGGTACTCAAATTTTAAAAATGCAAAGCAAAAAAGCCCACTGTTGATTACTGTTACAGTAAAGACTGCATTTGGTACATTTGGTAATTGGTACACATCTGTATTGACCCTAATGCCCTGTGCCTAAACAGATTGGTATAAATGTACTTTTACACTCTTAATTGTTACACAGATGATGACACAGAAGAGTTTTCCAGAGGCTCTTACCAGGCGAATGCCAAACACATGCTCCATATGGATGCCTCTCATCATGCAGTCCTCACAGAGATGATAGAACTTACAGCTGCTACACCTGCAGGAAATATATTCAACTATGAACAAGACTGTGCCACTGCTGTTACATGTGTTGTGTGTACTACAGACTTGCAATAAACTCAAATACCTACAGAAACCACACCATAAGAGGCAGGCAGCCATACTAGCAAGTGGGTCCAAATCTATGGATACTGGCCTCTGCCAGTCAGGCACACCATGCAAATTTTCACCCTTCACAAAGCCAATTTGATGGTAAACGAAGCGAGTCGTTCACCTACCAGCTATACAACACAGACATAGCGAGTCGCTACCGAAAAAAAAAACCTGTCAAATCCCGCGAGAATCGTGAAACATTGCCATGTCGATAGATATGGCTCTTTGGAGATAATCTTTGCCTGTTGTTAATTCTTCATCTCCACAACAAAAGCATTTTCATTGTGTACAGGGGGGATAAGTCACAAGAAGTTTGCTATGTATAACAGCACAGTAAAATATAACTCTATCACGACTCTGGAAGGCGCTCTACAGTCACCAAAATGAGCTAAACCTGCATAGTGCACCTTTAAGGCAGTCCCTGCACACAGTTCAGTGCCTACAGGCCAATGACATCTGTTCTGACTTTGTATTAAAATAGAGGAATGTTGGTGCCTGGGCGTATCCTTGAGAATGCCTTACGATTCTGGAAAACAGATGACTCGTCAGTTTAGACAAGACAGCTGACTCATCATGTTGGACAAACTGTTTAACTAATAAGTTCAGACCGCGAGTGGGCAAGAACTGGCAATCAAGACGGCTGAGCGAACTCACTTATAGCACTTGCCAGAAATGGGCAGGAATCGGCAGTTGTTGCAAAGGACTCCGAGGTGTTTATTAAGAGGCTCTCTCTCTGATGAAGTTTGAAGCCTGCTTGCATTTCTCGCCTGTTATTAACAGCATGGTTTTATTACAGAGGACACACACATTCTGGCATGCTTGCATTTCTATAAATCACAACAAATTTTAAAAATGTAAATAATATAATAATAATAAGTAATGAAATGAATGAAACTTATGTGTAACAAGTTATGTTACAGAAGATATGTGCATTTACAGTAAATAGCTTTCAACTAGGCACACTACTAGACTATTTACTTTCAACTAAACTAGGCAAATTATGAGAGGACCGAGTTTTCCTCACCTGCTCCAAAAGCAGTTTCATGGGTCCAAAGTCTTCTCTACACAGGGGGCATTTTACCATGGTCACTGTGTTTGACAGGTTCTGGTGGTCAGCCCATACTTTCATGCAAGAGATGTGAGTGTTGTTTCCACATCCATATCTGAGAGAGAGAGAGAGAGAGAGAGAGAGAGAGAGAGAGAGAGAGAGAGAGAGAGAGAGAGAGAGAGAGTAACATCAGCACAAAGCACCTAACAAAGTAACAAATTGCTTTAAAAAAATGCAACTCCGGCCATAATTTATAGCTGGAGTATGGAATGAAATTCATAATATGAAAAACATAGAGATTCTAGTCTAATGGCTACCTGCAGTAAGCCACTGGTAGACGCTTGCTAAGGAGCTCCTCTTGGCAGATGGGACACACATCGTCTTCTTCAATGTCCTTCTGCCTCAGGGTGCCATCCTCCTCAGCCAAGTCCCCAGGTTCTGGTGGAAGCTGGTCTCTGGGACGGGGAGTCTTCACCCTGTGAAAGCCCTGCAGCACTTCCAATATCTGCCTCTCCACCAGACCCAACTGAAAACAATCTGGCAATAAAAGTCAAACACAATTGAAGAGTTGAAGAATAAAGCAAATCACACAGAAATGGATTGCTATGGAAATTGTAGCCTACTTACATTCGTGATCTCTGGGTAATCTAAATTTTCGCAGCAAAACCCTAAAATGAGAGGTCATGTTAGTTGCCATTTCTTTCAGTTTTACGTGTGACCTGGATGATATTGTGTAACATTAGGCTACTTAAGCGAAGCCTACCAACAAATGTGTTTGCAGAGTTCCTTTTCTTTCTGGAAAGCAGGACAGGAACATGTATGTGGATCTCCCAAGCATACCTGTCAAAACGCAGACACGAAGGCTACAGTAGGCCTATATTGTCATGACAGTGCAGATCATAATAAAGTGTGTCAGGGGTTGTCTTACTTTGAAGCTTTTTACTTCGTCGGTCTCTTTCAATAAAAATCGCGTCGGTCCAAACTCTTTCAAGATCAAAATAGTCGTGTTGAGAGCTTGGTCCTGATGCCAACTTATTGCATCGCTGACATTCTTTCTCCACGTCGTATTGCGAAACATGACGATGACTTAGCCTACTTTGGTTCCAGGAGGCGCAGACTATGGATTCATCTCTCTGCAAGTAAGTTACTCATTAACCTTAGCATACCTGCATATCTTGCTAAGAAGTAAAATTGGCTAAATAGCGTTGCATCCGCGTGGTATCAGGACATGTAAGTTTGGTCTGTTGCTATAGTGATATGGTATTACTTATTTATCATGTGCCGTCTGCTACCGGCAGGTGGTGCTGTTGGACAATACATGACCAAAAGCTCGACTGCAGTGCTTTCTATTATAGACTGTGGTCTACTGGTGGTATCCTGCCATTAGCTACCGTCATTACAAGTGAAAACGCTCAGAGACTAATTCAGTTGTCATAATGATTAAAAACAGATGATCTTAGTGGAAAGATTAGCCTATGTTGACAATGTTTTGACAGTGTTTTGTTTAGGATTCCATCATTTCATGTTGACCAAAATACAGCATTTTGTCCCCAAAACGGCATTGCATATTGTTGATGTTTTCTTTGATTGCATAATGTGTTTTAATATCTCTTAATCTTTTTGTCTTTTTTTCAACAAGTTTCTTGGAATGAGTTCACCAGCCTACCTATCAATACATGTTCTCTTCATGACACTGGGGATGTGGACACCTGGACATCTTAATATCACGTGGTAGTCTCAGCCATCCATCAAGATAATTTGAGCCCCGCCTTGATGATATACAATTTCAAAGCTTTGCTTGGTCAAATGAGCCCACCTGATTTTGATCACTAAGAAGACTGTTGTGTTGCCAAATAGCCTACTTTGATGTGAATCTGGGTCACGTACAAACGGATGCAGACTTCGCTAAGGTAGAGAGTCAGCGGGGGAAAGACATAGGTTTGGAATAAACTCCAGCTTGGGGAGAAAATTGAAATTTCCTGTCCTGGAGTAGTTTCCCCCTCCTGCGCTCTGGTTCAGATTAGCTGTTGTACTGTGGGAGGTCATAAACAGCGCACATAAGATGCGCACATGAGAGGTCCAGGGGCTCCAGGATCCCGGCTCCACTGGGGATGCCTGGGAGACTGGGGAGCAGAGAGGCAGACACATTTACGTCACTCCCAATGAGATACATATGCAGTAGTGTTGTAAGATTACCCCTCACCACTAAATTACACAATTCAACAGATGACTGGCCGAAACAAAACAGTTTATTTCTGTGGACCCCAGCCAGGCAAGTCAGAGATGGTCTTGAAACAACACGGACTCTTGAATCATGTTTTACTGTTTTTGTTTCTCCTTTTTTCTCTTTCTCTCTCTCTCTCTCTCTCTCTCTCTCTCTCTCTCTCTCTCGCTCTTGTTTGTGTTATTGAACAAGGCCCCCCTCTTTCATTTCCTTTGCTCTGAACCTGCTTGAGTGTTAGAAAAGCTTCAGTATAAACCACTCTTCACTCACTCCATCCAAGCAGAACCAGATTTGGCTGCCCACTTTACTGCCATGCTAAACTCACACTTTCTTTTTTCTTTTCTTTTCCTGATTAGGAGATGATTCATTTGTGACAAACAGGTCTAAAACCCATAATTAATCAGAGTTATGTTCCATGTCTCTTGAATGCTGTGGGTTAACACAATTTGATCGTTTAAGAGATTACGGGATTTTCCTATTTTCTTAATCACTGCAAACAAACTTAACTTGACATATTTCCCATGACGCCACGCGTGCCATCTGCAAGTGAGTCGCCAGCTTAACTTGGGAGCATGTGCTCATTCTCGACAATCCAATTAAGCAAGACCAAAAGAATCTTAACACAATTAAAGTCCTCGGCATAAATCACGCTCAAGAGGAAGTCCTGAGTATTTCTCAAGGCTGTGCCTTAATCTGCATGCTCAGACACAAACAGTCAGCCCATGGTCGGGGTGACGTCTGTGTGCGGGACGTGAGCGATGATTAACAGCTTTTCATACCACTTTTGCGGAGTCCACCCTTCCCGACGAGGAGTTTGCAATGGCTTACGTCATCTAAACATCTGTTGACCCGAGCATCATAATTCACATATCATCTCGACCATTTCACATTGACAACACCCAGCTTTACAGCCCTGTCCACTGCTTTTCACATGCCTCGGACGGGACGGCTTTCATCTGTCCAGCACATTTGCCCCTGCTAAAGCAACTCCTCCTCTGCCCCAGGGCGGACATTTGTCATTTGCAGGCCGGTAATGACCACTCCAAATCATTTTCTGCAGGACTGTTATATTAAAAGCGTGTAGCTTCAAACACAACATAGGCCACAAGCGTCTGATCCCTGACAGGGTTTTTGCACCAGGCTAAGAGTGTGGACTGGGACTAGTGGAGGGTGGAGGTGGGGGAGGCAGAGCAGCAGTCAGCTTGTGCTGAGATTCTCCACACTGAGGAGCAACAGCTGGCAGATTGAGAGCAAATGCGCCATGGAAGAGGAACAGAGAGGGCAAGCTCTGAGAACATGTCCTGAGGCTTTGATCTTTAAATTGCACCAGAGTCAGGAATCAATTGGATTCCTCAGAGAAAAAGTCCAATAACGGGCCGCAGACCGCAGCGTTTGAGGCAGCGCGCGAGAGGACCCCGGACTACAGAGCCCGACAGACACACAAAAGAGCCCAATGCAGAGATGTTTCCACGCGTAGAAAGAAAACGTTTCTTTTTTCTTTTGTCTTCTTTTTTTTCTTTTCCTTTCTTCCCTTTTGCCTCAGCTGTTTTCTGCCAAGATCAACCATGCTGCAAAATCTGTTGCGGTGAAGTCCAGCTGATCTGCATTTTTTTTTTTGTCTTCCCCTTTTCAAACTTCACTTTCACGAGAGCCTTCAGCGGACGTTCCTGGTCTTGGTCTTCCTCCTCCTCCTCCTCCTCCTCCTCCTCCTCCTCCTCCTCCTCCTCCTCGGCGCTGGTGCTCAATGTGAGAGTGATTAGTGGGGGCCCGGGGCCCAGAGGCTGGACTCGCAGTGGCCTTTAGCTCTAGCTCACGCCGGACCACTGACCTGTGGTGAAGGGTGAAGGTCACTAGTGGCCGACTCCCCACCTTCTCCCCAGAGAGAACACACAACACACACACACACACACACACACACACACACACACACACACACACACACACACACACACACACACACATTCACACACACACACACACACACACACACACATGCAGAAAGAAACAGACACAGAGAGAGACGACAGACCAACACAGGAAGATGCAAACACAGAGAGATACACACACACGCAGGCACACACATGCAGATAGATACAGACACAGAGAGAGACAGATACATGCAGAAAGGTACAAACACACACACACAGAGAGAAACACACACACACACACACACACACACACACACACACACACACACACACACAAGTACATGGCAGAATGTCACCCCCACCTCTTTCACCTCCACTTACCACAGCAGCAGCACATACACCATGTTCCCATCCCAACAGAGGGACAGTGACCGGAGCAGGGCAGGCAGGCAGGCAGGACTGGGGGGAACAAGAGCGCTGTACAGTACGGGACGGCCTGTTCTCCAGATGGAGCGGCGTCTGGGGGCCAGATACAGCCTCCTTCACATCCATTCACA